>NC_090648.1:259771547-260066663 GCF_040937935.1 Hyperolius riggenbachi
GCTTTTCTAAACGCTTTTTAAAAATTGCTCCCATTCACTTTCATTAAAGTCGCAGTGATTGAGTACGTTTTACATGTACTCTATCGTGGCGATTTTTACAGTGATTTTAATGAAAGTGAATGGGAGCGATTTTTAAAAAGTGCTCAAAGCGCTAATCAATCGCAAGCGCTCAGAAAAGCGCTTATAGTGTGTCTGAGCCCTAAATAAGTATAAGAAATTCACCCACAAACAGCTGATTTTGCTTGTTTTGCACTCTTAAGAAATTACAAGTCTGTAATTGTAATGGTAGGTTTATTGTCGCTGTGAGAGACAGAATAACAACAAAAGAACCCTAAAAAACCTGTACCCCAAAGTCAGAGCTTGATGTGCATTGTAATGAGTGGAATAAGTATTTGATTCTCTTATCAAAAGATGAATTATTATTTGGTTTCAAAACCCTTGTTGGCAATCAGAGGGCGGCTGTTTTTGAAGTTGGCTACCAGGTTTGCACACATCCCAGGATGGATTTTGTCTCACTCCTCTTGGCAGATCCTTTCCGAGTCGGTTATGTTTTGAGGCTGATGTTTGGTAACTTGAACCTGCAGCTCCCTTTACAGATTTTCTATTGGATTAAGGTCTACAGGCTGGCTATGCCTCTCCAGAACCTTCATGTGCTTCTCATTGAGCCACTCCTTTGTTGCCTTGGCCATGTGTTTTGGGTCATTGACTTGCTGGAGTACCCACCCACAACCCATTTGTAATGTCATGGCTAAGTGAAGGAGGAGCTCACCCAAAATTTGATGGTAAATGGTCCGTGTCCATTGTCCATTCCATGCGGTAAAGGTGTTCTGTCTAGCAGTACTTTAATCATTCACCGGCGTCTTAGGGTGCATACACACATCAGACCATAGTCTTTAGAAAGTGAAAGATCACAGACCAATCTTACCCCCTTCCATGTAGTATGAGAGCCATACCTACAGTCTATTCTATGGAGCTGAACTCCCCAACAGAAAAAAATCTTTGCAAGATGCTGCACACACAGATGCTGTACAGACACAAAAGATCAGTATCTGCAAAAGATCTGTTCCTGCAAAAGATCCATTCCTGCAAATTGCATTCATAGTCTATGGGATCTGCAGATCATCATACACACCTTGTTTAACTGACATTCATCTGCAGATCTGAAAATCCATCCTGGTGGATCTGATCTGCAGATGATCTGCAGATGATTGTCTGTTAAACAAGGTGTGTATGATGATCTGCAGATCCCATAGACTATGAATGCAATTTGCAGGAACGGATTTTTGCCAGGAACAGATCTTTTGCAGATACTGATCTTTTGTGTCTGTACAGCATCTTGCAAAGATTTTTTTCTGATGGGGAGTTCAGCTCCATAGAATAGACTGTGTAGAAATGCTCTCATACTACATGAAGGGTGGTAAGATTGGGCTGTGATCTTTCATTTTCCAAAGACTATGGTCTGATGTGTGTATGCACCCTTAGTTAAGCCTGGTTTTGATTTTGTTCAGAATTTTAAGGATGAAGATTTTCTGGGCGCTACTTAGTTTTGTTTTTTTGTTGCTGTAGGACTATGTTTCAGCACAGCAGTACATATCGTAAATCGGTTAGTTGTTGGGAAAGTTCCAGATAAGGTGTCATATCCTGGACCCTGGAATATCATATTAAAGCAAAGCTGAAGCTTAAAAACAAAACACTTGCCTAATTGAGGGAATATCCTAGAACCTTACCTGTCCCGTCTCAATGTCCTGGTCTAGCACTGTGCCTTGTTCAAATTTTTTTTTTCCTTTCAAAGCCCTTGGAAGGCTTCCCCCAGTACGGAACTGCCCTTATTTGGGTGTCCTCAGGGACCTGATTGCTTCTGAGGGTCCCCAGAAGGTGCATTCAACCAGGGGGCAGGGTAGGATCTATAGGATCCAGAGCCTTCCCTCTCCATAGGTAAGTAGCTGACTTTTTTAGTTTTACTTTAAAGAGAACATGAAATAGGACCCTAAAAAGAAATTATACTTACCTGGGGATTTCTCCAGCCCCCTCCAGCCTGATTGCTCCCTTGCCATCCTACTCTCTTCCTCGTTCTTCTGCAATTGTTCCTGGAAAGGCCTCCGCTCCGGGGCTAACTTTTTTCATGTGAAGGTGCGCGTGCTTTCATTGCCTGGAGCGTTCTGCGTCTGCGATGTACTACTGCACAGGTGCAGAATGCTCCCAGTGGCCGGATTGCGCCTGCGCTGACTGGTCCCTTCTAGGTGACTTACTGGAGCCAGTTGGGGATGAACCAGGTGGCGACGGTAGACTATTAGAGAGCAATCAGGCCAGAAATGCCTGGCGGAATCCCCAGGTATATGTATATTCTCTTTTTAAGACCCCATCTCAGGTACACTTTAAGCACTTTGGATCTATTACTATTGCTTGCAAACCCTGACAAATTGGGATAAAATTGTGGATAAGCTAGGTAAAGAAATTGTTTACTATTCTTTTTATATCTTGTCCCTGTCTAATCTACAGAGCTAAAGGTTCTATGTGCAAACAGGAGAGGAAACGGTGGACATCCCTGACAAAGAAATGTGTAGTGGAAAAAAGCCTCAGTAATATGTCTAGCTTTAAACAATGTGGACTTCCTTATTAGATTTGGTGTCCTCATTATTCGTTCTTACAGTATAAAGCAAGAATTTCACAATGAAGTACAAAAGGGTAAAAAATCAGGACTGCATTTCTGAAATTAAAGTTCACTTATCAACTGATAAATGTATATGGACTGATGACTACTTGCTGTGAGCATTAACATTTTCTTCCACTTGGTCAGCTGGTAGTTCACCACTAAAGACATAAATCTTTATGCTGTTCTAATATTGTTAATCCTTGTTATGGGAGTCTTTCATCACAGCTGTGATAATATGACAGGAGTTATGTTATGCAGTTTCCATCTGCATGCTATTTTATTTCCTGTCAGACTTACCCTTCAGAATCCATCACGGCGTGATTCCTAAGAGAAATGCACTTTCATTTTATCTCTACTTTTCAGATTCCTCAGATGGATGTTTAATGGCTACTACAAATCATGGAACAATAGATGTGTATGTTACACAAGCTGGGAAAGTGCATTTGAAATCTAATAAAGGTAAACTAATCATTTAGATTTGTTCAATAACAGCCCTAACTTTCTTCTTTCTGAATAAACAAAGGTCTGCATTACATAGTCTACTTACTACACATGAGAAATAGTGTTACTCATGTAATATGGTCCTTGCAGCTATCAGATTTTGCTATCAGATTTACTTTGACATATACTTGCATTAAGGTCATTCCAGGCCTTGTAATAACCTTGAGTTTTGATCTTGTCAGCGTTTTAGCCACTCATTTTTTTCAGAAGAACATCCTAGCTGAGATTGCTAGATGTCTTCCTGTTAATGAAAGGGCAGGTATACGTTACCTTATTCCAAAGACTGGTACACATGCTTAAAGGACAACTGTAGTGAGAGGTATATGGAGGCTGACATATTTATTTTCTCTTAGGCCTGGGCCACACTAGCTCCGGGTGCGGGACGCATCCGTGGTCCGGGCTCCGATTTTCAAAACCCGGAACGCAAGCGGATCCGTGCTGCCTTTTTTGCAGCACACGTTTTGGATCCGCTTGCGTGTTTTTTGTTTTTTTTTTGCTAGAGGGGGTAGCAGCCAGGACGGGGGGCTGCGGGCAAAGCGGCGGCCAGGGGGGTCACATCCCCCCCCCCCCCCTTGCTCACCTGGGTGCCCCCCGTCCCCGCTCCCCCTCCAGCTCGCATATAATGTAATAATTTGTACCTAATGAAGTTCGGCGAGCCGGGCACTTCCGCCCACACCGCTCGCCGTCACTTCCTGCAATGTCGCCCTCTGTATTTCAGTGGGCGGCATCGCAGGAAGTGACGGCGAGCGGTGTGGGCGGAAGTGCCCGGCTCGCCGAACTTCATTAGGTACAAATTATTACATTATATGCGAGCTGGAGGGGGAGCGGGGAGGGGGGCACCCAGGTGAGCAAGGGGGGGGGATGTGACCCCCCCTGGCCGCCGCTTTGCCCGCAGCCCCCCGTCCTGGCTGCTACCCCCTTCAGCATGGCGGCCCCCTCCTTCACCATGGGACACTGGAAACTGATCCGTTTCCAGTGTCCCAAAATGTCAGTGAAGAGGGAGGCCCGTTTCCCCATTGATTTTCACTACCCGTACGTGTATACGGGTCCGTGAAAAATGCTGCAAGTCCGGACTCAGCGTTCCGGGTTTAAAAACGTATTCCGCGGATCGCACGCGGATACGTTTTTAACTTGAGTGTGTACTGTTCCTATTTTTAACATTGGTATCCGTGGCTACGTTTTTCGTCCGGGACAAAAAACGTAGCTACGGATACGTTTTTAAATCAAGTGTGAACTAGCCCTTAAGCAATACCAGTTCCCTGGCCGTCCTGCTGATCTATTTGTCTGCGGTAGTGTCTGAATAACACCAGAAACAAGCATGTAGCTAATCTTGTCAGATCTGACAATGTCAGAAACATCTGATCTGCTACATGCTTGTTCAGGGGCTATTCTAATCGCCATCAGATAATGCAACCCAAGGGAGGGTCGGGTCGTGTAATGAAGCATGAATTTAGATGAGAGTCTGAGAATGACAAGGGAGGCGTCGATCGTCTGGTCTGAGGTCTGCTGTTGCAATAAGGTAAATAACTTTTTTTTAGTAGATTCCCCTCGCAAGCCCATTAAGTGCTCTTAGCAAAGCGACCAGTTAGGGCAGTCTCTGCTGAAAATCAAGAGAGATCCAGAGTGCAAGATCATCTCAGCCAAGCACATTGTTGACTTCGGTGCCCCTCCCATCGGAAGCCGCTCCGCAATCCCGCTACCCCCCCCCCCCCCCTCCATAGCAACAGAATGTGTCAAGAGGTTGTATCCTAGTGACACATCTCTACAGCACTGTGCCGTGAACAGACATCCTGATCCCTGCAGGCGACAAGATTCGTGGTAGACTAGTCCACTTACTGGCGGCAAATTTTGACACTCTTAAAGGATACCCGAAGTGACATGATGATAGACATGGGTATGTACAGTGCCTAGCACACAAATAACTATGCTGTGTTCCTTTTTTTTCTTTCTCTGCCTGAAAGTTAAATATCAGGTATGTAAGTGGCTGACTCAGTCCTGACTCAGACAGGAAGTGACTACAGTGTGACCCTCACTGATAAGAAATTTCGCTTTTTATCTCTTTCTTGCTGCAGAAGCAATTTTCTGCTAGGAAAGTGTTTTATAGTTGGAATTTCTTATCAGTGAGGGTCATACTGTAGTCACTTCCTGTCCGAGTCAGGACTGAATCAGCCACTTACATACCTGATATTTAACTCTTTCAGGCAGAGAAAGAAAAAAAGGAACACCGCACACATTTGTGTGCTAGGCACTGTACATACTCGTCTATCTCATCATGTCACATGTCACTTCGGGTATCCTTTAAAGCGGAATATTACCCAGCATTTCATCTTTGCTCTAAAACATTATTTACAGCATATGATATGCAACCAGCATTTTTTTTTTTTTACTAGACCAGCATTCGAAGGGTTACACACAGAGCTTAAAAGTTCAGTGCAGTGAAATGTGGATGCATCAGAAGTTGTAGATTGTGATCTCGTGTTTACTTAAATGTATCTAGTGAGGAATGTGACACATTCTCTGACTGTGCAGGAGCTGGGGAGACTGAGAGACACTGAAAGCATGTCTGCCTGCAATACAGCAATGAATAAAACCAGTTCTTATTAAAATGCAAAGTCAGCTCACAAAGCAAAAAACTGTACTTTTGGGAACCTATAACTTCTAAATGAATAATACTCATGCACAAATGCAGATATGATAACCGTATAGCATATAAAAAGTAGGAAAACCTGTTTTTATTGAATATTATGTCAGGGTTTTAAACCGCTTTAAATGTCAATGTCTGTTATACACGTTGGGAGTGCCTGTATTTTAAATGCACATTTAAAAAAAAAGTCATAAAGCTGAAATAACGCATGTCATGCATCCTTGCAATACACAGAGCTCGGTTAAAAGCAATTTTTTTTGTAACAAATGCAATAACTTCCTTCAATATTTTCATAGGAAGATTACTGCTATAGTCTATGACTTTTCTCTTTGTCAGTAAGTGAGCTGATTTTGTGAAAGTGCCTGCGATCTATAATAAACACACACACACACACACACACACACACACACACACACACACACACACACACACACACACACACACACACACACCACACACACACCACACACACACCACACACACACCACACACACACCACACACACACACACACACACACACACACACACACACACACACACACACACACACACACACACACACACTGTATGCACACACACACACACACACACACCACACACACACCACACACACACCATACACACACCACACACACACACCATACACACACCATACACACACCATACACACACCATACACACACACACACACACACACACACACACACACACACACACACACACACACACACACACACACACACACACACACACACACACACACACTGTATGCACACACACACACACACACACACACACACACACACACACACACACACACACACACACACACACACACACACACACACTTTTTGTTTGTTTTTTTTCCTATGTATTTCTCTTGTAAGGTATTATTTTCACTTTCATTTCGTTTGTAGGAAGCATTACTTTAAAGATACCTGCAAACCTTGAGGCTCACCTGCAGCTAGCAGGAGCCAGAGTGAATGTCAGCCCGGAGGTTAAATTACAAGAAATCGAGAATACTTCCAAAGAGGGGCAAACCATATTAAAAGGTACATTTGTTGTACTGTATTCTGTCTCCTGGCTGAGTCTTACCGTAGTGATCTGGGAGAATACCAAAACACTACAATAAAGGGAACCCTTACCTGGGTCTTCTATCAGCCCCCTGCAGTCGCCCTGTGCTCATGCCATCACCAAGGAATCCTCCAGTCCCCCGCAGCGACCCTCTTCCAGCTGGCAAACTAAGCGAGTCGACAGCCACAAGCGCAGAATGCTTTCGTCCATGGGAACGCGATCAGGAGGCATGCGGACCAGGGCCGCGCACCAAAACGGAAGTAGTGTGCTGCAGAGAACCGGAGGATCGCTTTGTGATAGCACAGGATGGCTGCAGGGGGCTGGTAGAAGCCCCGGGTAAGTTAAACCTTTACTTTTTTTCTTCAATTTAGGTTCACTTTAAAAGCCAAGAAAGAAATACAAAGGATTGACAATAAATTCAATAAAATTTGTGAACCTATTTTTTATGTTATATAGTTTTCTGTCACCCTGGCCTACTTCTTCCTCGTGCAATGTCAAAGCAGTGAAATTTACGATCTGTCCTCCCTGTGAATGCTGGGAAACACAACCGACCCAGAAGCGCTTCAGCAGCTGCAGTTCTAAAGCGTTGTTTCTGTGATTGCAGATGACACAGAACAATGCAGTGTAATACAGTCAGTGGAAGATGTCTCCAGTGTATAGCTAGACAAATTAAATTATGGGTCATTTACATTATATAGCAATTATGGTTCAGTATGCATAATACAAGTTTTGAACTTGGAATCTACAAACCTGCAGCAGTTTAGGTGGGGGAAGGTAAATTAGAAAAAATAATTTGAGTGTCTTCATAGAATACCCAGTATCCTGCAAGCTTAGCTTTTTGTTTTTATTAAACAATTTTTTTAAGCAATAAAAAAAAAATACAACAGGTCACAAGACATTCCGTATCAGAATACAAGAAGTCACTGAATATTCGATATAAGAATGCAACTTATCAGGCATCGTCCAATACTTTTGTCATTTTTGATCCACCCAAGAGAGTAGCCAACTCTTCTAGACATTACACTTTCCTCTAACCTCACCTCAGCAAAGTATTAGCTTCTTTTACCAAGGTAGATTTACTATCTTGTGTCAGCTAACACCCCAAACTAAATTGTGTAAATATCAGGATATTAGTTGGGTCCAAACGATCTAAAAAAACAAGTTTTCGATGTAGAACAATTAACCGTATTCCTCCCGTGGTAAGGTGTGAGGGACTAGCAATAGCTGGCAGCTGAATTACGTCTTACCCCACAGTTCACGGCGGCTTGGTGGGGAATAGTAATTTACGTCGCTGGGAATTTTGCAGGAGCAGGTTGAGCCGTAGTTCAGCTTCACCTGTGCCCAAATTTCCCAGCGCCTTAAAGCGGAACTGAAGATACGTAAAAAAAAAATCACTTACCTGGGGCTACTCCTAGCCCCCTGTAGCCGTTCTGTCCCACACCGGTCCTCAAAGATCCTCCGGTCCCCCGCTGCGGCTTCAGTTCCTCACCGCCGATTTTACAAGTCGACGGCCACTGTGCCTGCGCGCATCCTCGTTTGTGCTCCTGTGGCCAGGAGCATCCTGCGCAGTACCAGGAAATCTCTACTGCGTCTGTGCAGTACGCTTCTGGCAACGGGAGCACAAACCAAGAGGCGAGTGGCAGAGGCGCAGTGGTCATAAAGTGGCAGAAGCAAAAGTGGGCCGCAGCGGGGGAACAGGGAGAAGCCCCAGGTAACTGAATTTTTTTTTCATCCGGTGAAACATAAGTGTGACAGGACTTTTGCAAACTGAGTCTTACCACAAACCAGTCCATGTATTACAGGAGATATTAGCCGCCCCCTCCAGCAGCAGGAGGGACCAAAAAGATAGGCAAAAAATTATGTTGTTTTAAAATTTGACTCTACAGTGCAAGAATTAAAGGCCTGCCAGAGAAGCCAAAGAAAGTCTGATAATATTGGACATATGCAGGTTTACACTTTTCCCAAACGTAGGCAACTGGTCCTCTATAGTGGCGTGCAGCTTATCCTGGAACACCAGCTTAGCTTTTTATCCCTACTAAATGAGTACCCAGTCTAATGAAACACTTTTTATCTCATTTTCAGCAACTATTAATCTGGTGAATGAAACACAAAGGTGGATAGAAGCAGAGGCCAAGAGAGGAACAGTATATCTGAAACTGCAGGACTGGCTGGAGTCTCTAAAACTGCACACAACCTGAGATTTCTAGCAAACACTGGACACTGCCATAATCACTGGCTAAATCAGTCAGCTTACTACTTGTTATACCACTATAGATAGAAAGTAAGTCAACTGTAAAATGCAAATTGGCATTTTAAATCAGATTGTGGATGTTTGTTCCCTGCAATATGTATTCAGTAGGAAAGGTGGTTATTGTTGGTACTTTCACTGTATGACTGGTTCTATATTAGGATTATGCCAAATGCAGAAGGGCACATGGCTACAGCATATCTGGGTGGTGTTTATAATATATATTCAACAATATGGAAAAAGGGCAGCTCCTTGGAACTGGTTTTCTAGACTGTGAATTGGCATCCGTGCTTTTAGTTTAGACTGGGGTGTGTTCACAAACACCGTTGCCAGAATTCCCTAGAATAGGCTCCGTAATGCAGCTTTTTAAGCTATTATCTAATGCACTGTGCCTTGTAAGAGCGATGATCAGGTCTTGTCTTCCAGGCAAAGTTTTTTATTTTATTGCAGCAAATGCTTTCATCATGGTTATCCCAGGGAAATTTACAATCCTTGGGAATTCTGAAGACTATTCTAGATGAAAAAAACACCAGGACATACCCCAGCTAAAAAAAACAGATACTGTAATTGGTTTTCTGCTGCAATGCCTGTAAATTGTGCAGTGCTTCCATATCTTGGTTACAGATTGAGAACACGGTTATAGCTGTGCCTTGTCTAGTAGAATTTGACAAACAGTTTAAATTTGTATTGTCAACAGGCTAACTGGAGACAGTCCAGCTTCAGTCATCAGGGCAGAGCCAACGTATGTGTCAGGAGTTCAAGTTGGAAATACTAACTTTGTTTACATAATTTCACTGTCGCTGAATTGCTTCATTTTCAGTACAGAGCTCCTAGAACCATACGAGTATCCTGCCCATTCAGGATTGATGTGGAGAGCTTTGACAAAGCTAATATATAGCATTTCTTTGGTTGAATTTCCAGGGCTGTTGGTTGACTGTATTAGTTTTATTTTCTGATCATTTTATGCTGTCCCTATTTTATTGGATTATGTTCGGTGTATAGGAGGAACGGTTTATTTTTTAGATTTCATTTGTCCCACATGATTGTCAAGAAAGGAGTACTGTAATATACAAAACACTGCACCTTACAATAAAATAAGTTAACTTTGCCATTTTCGCATTTATAACTCTGTTAGTACAGCAGCATTGGGCACATTAATGTGGAACTGAGGAGCCTGTCTGTACAGTCCAGTAGCCCATTCCACTAACAACTGGAGAAAAACTCAGGTTCCAGCTGTTATATTCAAGGAGTATTGGCTACCTGGCTCCTATGATGTGTTCATCCCTGTGCTATGGTGTGTATAAAACACTGAAAGGGTATAAGAAAAAGAAGTGTTTACATGCTGGCAAAAAGAAAAGTTGTCTTTTAAAAAAAAAAAATGGTGAAAGATGGAATCAAATTATTTTAACAGTATTTGTCTCTTGTATTTAATTTTAATAAACAGAAGTTTATCAGTTGGACATTTTAGTGTGTATGAATCCTAACTTCTAATGCATGTATTGTCAATTCACTTGCAGCGTCTATGCTGGGAATACACCATACAATTTTCTGTTAGATTCTTCTGTTATGCTGGGTACACGCGATCGATTTCCGAGCATTTTCCGATCGATTTCCTATTAAAGTTAACGGAAATCGATCGGAAAATACCCGGCAATCAATTGGAAAGCAAATCGCACATGTTGGAAATCGATCTGACAGTAAATTGACCATAAAATCTCAGTGTGTACCCAGCATTAGATTCTTCTGTTAAGCCCAATCTACACGATACGATTCTTTGTACGATCTGATTTCGACTCTATTTACGATCCGATTAAATCCGACATGTCCGAATGGGGATTCGATTCAATGGCAAATCGAATCGAATCCCCATTGGACATGTCGGATTTAATCGGATTGTAAATAGAATAGTAATCGAATCGTACAAAGAATCGTATCGTGTAGATTGGGCTTTAGATCCTTGTGTTAGTCTTGTGTTATGCTGGGTACACACGTTGAGATTTTCCGCTAGATTCATGGATCGATTTGATTATTTCAAACATGCGCGATCGGATTTCGATCGTTCCTGCCGTCGATTGTGCATACTGAACATAAAAAAAAGATTGAAATCCAATCGAGCATGTTTGAAATAATCGAATCGATCCGTTCGATCCTGCGAATCGAGCGGGAAATCTCAACGTGTGTACCCAGTATTAGATTCTTGTGTTAGATTCTTGTGTTAGATTCTTGTTAGATTTTTCTGTTATGCTGGGCATACACGGCTCGTTTCCCCCTTATCAATCGAGCCGCTGATGGCTCGATTAATAATTTCCGAAAGGTCCGATCAGCGAGGCGCTCTATATCCGCGGGTGGACAATGGAAAGAGAATGAGCGGAAGATAAGGAGCGCCCACGGGGACGAGCGGGGATTGATCCAGGCGCCGGCAGGGATGCGCCGGGATCGAGCCAGCGGCTTGATCCAGCGCATAAATCTGACCGTGTATGCCCAGCATTAGATTTTCTGTTAGTATGCATAATTAGATTATTTTCTGTAGAGAATGGTCATTATCTCTGGTGCATTGTCTTCTGGTTATCTCCTGCTGAGTAGAACAATGCCTAATTGCTAGGCAGACAGATGGTTAGATAGATACATTTCCAACATGTTGGAAACTATCTGGCAGGTAAATCTAATGCTGGGTACACACTTTGAGATTTTATGGTTGATTTACTGTCAGATCAATTATTACCAACATGTCTGATTTGCTTTCCGATCGATTTCTGAGCATTTCCCAAACAATTTCCGTTAACTTTAATAGGAAATCGATCGGAAAATGCTCGGAAATCGATCAGAAAGCAAATTGGACATGTTGGAAATCTATCTGACAGTAAATCGACCATAAAATCTCAGTGTGTACCCAGCATTACAGAAAATTGTATGGTGTATTCCCAGGATTATAAGCTTTCCTTCAAGTACACCTCAGGAACACAAGCATAAAAACACAGTCAAAGAGCAAATTCAGTGTAAATGACACATTTAGATAGAGAAAGCACTATCTTCTGCTCTTTCTCTATCTTTATCTGTATATAGAGAAAGCGCCATGGTACTTTCCTGAAAGCAGGCGGGGCTATGCGCCAGAGGCCGACAGACACAGGGCTTTTTTTCCCTGACGCTGTGCAGAGCATGATGGGATTTCCTATGTTTTTATTCACGTTGCCTAGCAACTGGGAGAGGTGCTCAGGATACAGGACAGTTGGAACTGTGTCTCATGCTCCCTGTCACCTCCTTTCAACCAAAAAGATGGCTGCCATCATGAAATCAAACATTTGCCTGTTCTTTTAAAACCGTGTGGGTAGAGAGAGATATTACCTATCTATTTTAAGTAACATAACTAATGTAACTTAATGACAGTATGTTTAGGATGGAGTTCCTCTTTAATCTATCAATTGTGATCCTTATTTGTGTGAGCAGCAGGCACCATTGTTGCATTGCTGTGTGGCATGAGGTGTGTGGCTAACCACAATTCTTATTGGAAACGCATGTACGTGTCTGCAGGGTTGATTCATAGAGAAACTGACACAATTTCATTCAAATAAACTGTTATGGATCAATTGAGTATGGTATACTAGACCAAAACATGCCATGCTGGTCTAAACATGAAGGCTGCTTTATGTAAATATGCTGTATTTTTAGATGCTGCGAGAAGTTATGGTAATGTAAAAGCATCAGCTCCTGAAGTTAGGAGGCACTATTTCTCATATCCCATCAATATTTACTTTTATCCACCCTTACAGAGAAAGGAAGACTGGTTTGTATGGTGTGTGCTTACTGCCATCCAGCACCACAGTTGTGCCACAGATAATAGTGTTTGTTTAATAAGAAGTTTATTGTTTATAACCGCAAGTTATGACTGAACTGCCACTTACCGTACATTATGTATTTATAGAGCCTGCCCCCAACACGCAGTGCTTTAAAGTACTTTGGACTTGGTTCACTAAGATTAGCGCCGCATCCCTGCGGCAGAATGGGTTTTTTATAGCCATGAAATTGACCTGCAAAGTTCCACGACTTTGCAGGTTGTATATTTTGCTGCCTGGTAGAGGCAGAGCTTTGTACAGTAGCTCTGCCTCAACTCCAGTCAATCTCTGCCGATCTCCACCTCTTCCCGCCCCTCTCAGTGAAAGAAGACTGAGAGGGGCGGAGATTGACTGGAGTAGAGGCAGAGCTACTGCACAAAGCTCTGCATCTACCAGGAAGCACGATGCAAGCCCTGGAAGTTTGCAGAGCAATTTCAGGGCTATAAATAACTCGTTCTGCTGCAGGGATGGGGTGATTCAGCTTAGAATTTACTGCTGAAGGACGAATAAGAAAATAAGGTAAAAAAAAGACTTCAGTGTCTCTTTAATGTTGGCTGTTTTTCTTGTATTATATGCAAAAATAATACAGTACAAAGTCAGTAAAGAAAATCTACTAGTGAAAACCTCAGTTAGGTAATTGGGTTTATTGCATTCTCCATCAATCTACAGACTTTTGTTTTTATTTTTTACAGGTGAAGTCTAATTTGGTTCACTAACTTTAATTTATTGAAAATTCTGCATTGATTTTCTCCGTTTTTGGTGTTTTTTTTTTTTAAAGCAGTCTATGTAATTAGACCGTTTACAGACGGCTCCTGTGACAAAGAAGGCAATCACTGTATTTGGAGTATAGTGGCAGCTATAATTGATAATTCATTGATAACAAGCATTAAGGCTAAGTTAACAGTAATGTGTTGCGTTTACGGTGTAATGGCCACATGCAGCTTCTGCCACTGTGATGCACCAGTGCAGTATAACTGCATGCGACATGCATGTTAACAGTGAAGCATACTTTACATTTACTGTATGCCTCACTGTATGCAATGCATGGATAACGTGTAGCGTTACTTTCCCGTTCTCTTATATTGCGCTCCTTCTGTTAGGCCTGGTGCACACCAAGCGGTTTTTGTAGCGGTTTCCAAACCGATTCCACCTGTGAAAACGCTTGGCTAACGTATTTCAATGGGATGGTGCACACCAGCGGTTTGAGTTTTTTAGTAAACTGCAAACGTGGGTCCTGCAGCACTTTTGCGGTTTGCAGAAGCATTTCTGCCTCAATGTAAAGTATAGGAAAAGCTTAAACCGCTCTGAAAAATGCTAGATCAGAGCGGTTTTCCAGGCGTTTTTGTTACAGAAGCTGTTCAGTAACAGCTTTACTGTAACAATATTTGTAATCTGCTACACAAAAACGCTCCAAAAAACGCTAGGCATGTTTAGTAAACGTCTTTAAACATGCCTAGAATCGTTCTGAAATCTGCTCCAAAAACCTCTAGTGTTTTAAGTATCTGCTAGCGGTTTTGGTGTGCAGTGGGCCTTACAGGGAAAGCAACACCTACTGTGAACCTAGCCGAAATGTACAATTGCATCATGGATTTATTAACTGGAAAGTCTTTGAATCTGCAACCTTCTTTAGCTGGAAAATGGTCAGCCCTGAGGAAATCTCACAAATGTGATAAGGATCTGGGTTATATATATATATATTTTTTTTTTTATATCACAAGTCCTGATGTGAGCCATGTCTGGCTGCCTTACATGCATCAAATCCATTGATTTTATCCAGTGCCATTGTTTGTTTTGCTGAATTATCTGTCATATAAAGAGTTTAATAATTCCAGGTTCACCTCTTCCCAGAATGTTCTGTAGGCAGCATAGAAGGAATTGGATAGGCTGAATTGTGGTGTGATGTATTCCTAAAATGAAGCAGTGACTGCCCATATATGGTATTCCAATTCAGTTAAATAAACCTCCCCAGTGTGCTTACATAAAAGGTAATTTCTTATGTCTTCCAAAAAAAATCACAACTTCTTTGTAGACTACACATCCATTGGGTCATCTATTGTATCTCCATCTGTCTCCTCCAGATGTGATGTCTTGTTGAACAGGTAACCGTGACGGTCATATCCAAACCACAGTGGAGGGTCTTCTGTATTGTATTCCAAAGTTTGATACTTGGATTCAATCTTCAAAACAGTTGCCCTGTAGAATAGTAATATTATTATTATTATATAGTGCCGGCATCTTCCGCAGCGCTGTACAGAGTATATATAATCTTGTCACTAACTGTCCCTCAGAGGAGCTCACAATGTAATCACTACCATAGTCCTATGTCTATGTATGTATTGTGTAGTGTATGTATTGTAGTCTAGGGCCAATTTTTAGGGGGAAGCCAATAACTTATCTGTATGTTTTTGGGATGTGGGAGGAAACCAATGCAGACACGGGGAGAACATACAAACTCCTTGCAGATGTTGACCTGACTGGGATTCGAACCGGGGATCCAGCGATGCAAGAGAGTTACCCACTACGCCGCCGTGCTGCCCAATATTTGTATGTTTGTAGATTACAAAGTAATGGTCATACCCTGCACAATTTAATTTAATTCTCAGCTTGCATTTGTAAGTAAATGTGCGTGACACTTCTCAAAAAGTCACAAAGTTGTTCAATGCACATAAACCTAGTCCTTTTATTTCCTAAGATCACAGTAGATAAAGAATACCAAGGGGTCTGTCTGCACTCAGGACCTCATGCTGGGCACACACTGTGCATCTTCTGGTCTAATCAACTGGAATCGGACGATTATTTCCAACCTGTACAATCTGCTTCTGATTGATAAAGGGAATGAATTAGCAAAGTTATGCCTGGAAAATTGATCCCTTTATCGATGGGGAGCAGTCTGGACATGTACACACGATACAACGTCCTGTCAGATTACGTGTCAAACGGACGGGAAATTAATTGCATCGTGTGTTCTCAGCATTAGACGTGTAGTGATAAACCGTTCTTAAAAAATAGCAATAACGTGCGAATAGTGTGATCTCAAATCTGCTGTAGCTACTTTGGCAGGGATACGGCAGTCCTGCATTACTGGTGTGGCAAACTCTATCCATGCACTACAGTATCGGCAATATTCTGTAAATGACTTAAAGGAAATCTGAAGTTGAAAGGCTTGTGTTGGTAGCCATATATGATTCCTTTAAAACACTGGCCCCCAAACAAAATGTATAACTTATAGATGTGGCCCTCTGCACCTTTAAATGTTGTGCCCCACATATTTTTATGTATGTTCCGGCCCCCCAGCAGTCTGAAGTATGTTGACCTGGCCCTTGACCGAAAAAGTTTGGGGACCCCTGCTTTAAAGCAATACCAGTTTCTCCAAGCAGTCCTGCTGACCTCCCTGCTATTAGCAGTGTCTGAAACACAAACCTGAAAGTAGCATGTGGCTAATCTGGTTAGACTTGGGTTAGAAGACCTGATCTGCATGCTTGTTCAGGGTCTCTGGCTAAAATTATTTGAAAAACGTCCTTGTTGCTACGGAGAATTGGTCTATTGTAAACCAATGGGGAGCTCCATGCTCCTGCCGTCCTCCATTCTGTACCGGCTATTCCCTGAACCGAGCAGCAGTGTCGTGATGGCAATGGGCAAAGCAAATGCGAAACAGCAGGTAATGTGAATGACTGTGCGGATGTGTGATGGAGCGCACTTTTACCACCATGTCTTTTTGCATCCGCTCAAGTTGAAAATGAATAGTTTTGCGGATTTTTATCCTAATATGGGATTATTCGCAGGCATGGAAGAAAGAAAAAAGCCATTTGCTACCCAGAATAATTCATAAATGAACATTTAGGCAGACTAATGGCATCTTCCAGACATATACAGTGGAGGAAATAATTATTTGACCCCTCACTGATTTTGTAAGTTTGTCCAATGACAAAGAAATGAAAAGTCTCAGAACAGTATCATTTCAATGGTAGGTTTATTCTAACAGTGGCAGATAGCACATCAAAAGGAAAATCGAAAAAATAACCTTAAATAAAAGATAGCAACTGATTTGCATTTCATTGAGTGAAATACGTTTTTGAACCCCTACCAACCATTAAGAGTTCTGGCTCCCACAGAGTGGTTAGACACTTCTACTCAATTAGTCACCCTCATTAAGGACACCTGTCTTAACTAGTCACCTGTATAAAAGACACCTGTCCACAGAATCAATCAATCAAGCAGACTCCAAACTCTCCAACATGGGAAAGACCAAAGACCTGTCCAAGGATGTCAGAGACAAAATTGTAGACCTGCACAAGGCTGGAATGGGCTACAAAACCATTAGCAAGAAGCTGGGAGAGAAGGTGACAACTGTTGGTGCGATTGTTCGAAAATGGAAGGAGCACAAAATGACCATCAATCGACCTCGCTCTGGGGCTCCACGCAAGATCTCACCTCGTGGGGTGTCAATGGTTCTGAGAAAGGTGAAAAAGCATCCTAGAACTACACGGGAGGAGTTAGTGATTGACCTCAAATTAGCAGGGACCACAGTCACCAAGAAAACCATTGGAAACACATTACACCGCAATGGATTAAAATCCTGCAGGGCTCGCAAGGTTCCCCTGCTCAAGAAGGCACATGTGCAGGCCCGTCTGAAGTTTGCCAATGAACACCTGAATGATTCTGTGAGTGACTGGGAGAAGGTGCTGTGGTCTGATGAGACCAAAATAGAGCTCTTTGGCATTAACTCAACTCGCTGTGTTTGGAGGAAGAAAAATGCTGCCTATGACCCCCAAAACACCGTCCCCACCGTCAAGCATGGGGGTGGAAACATTTTGCTTTGGGGGTGTTTTTCTGCTAAGGGCACAGGACAACTTAATCGCATTAACGGGAAAATGGACGGAGCCATGTATCGTGAAATCCTGAACGACAACCTCCTTCCCTCTGCCAATAAACTGAAAATGGGTCGTGGATGGGTGTTCCAGCACGACAATGACCCAAAACATACAGCAAAGGCAACAAAGGAGTGGCTCAAGAAGAAGCACATTAAGGTCATGGAGTGGCCTAGTCAGTCTCCGGAACTTAATCCAATAGAAAACCTATGGAGGGAGCTCAAGCTCAGAGTTGCACAGAGACAGCCTCGAAACCTTAGGGATTTAGAGATGATCTGCAAAGAGGAATGGACCAACATTCCTCCTAAAATGTGTGCAAACTTGGTCATCAGTTACAAGAAACGTTTGACCTCTGTGCTTGCAAACAAGGGTTTTTCCACTAAGTATTAAGTCTTTTATTGTTAGAGGGTTCAAAAACTTATTTCACTCAATGAAATGCAAATCAGTTGCTATCTTTTATTTAAGGTTATTTTTTCGATTTTCCTTTTGATGTGCTATCTGCCACTGTTAGAATAAACCTACCATTGAAATGATACTGTTCTGAGACTTTTCATTTCTTTGTCATTGGACAAACTTACAAAATCAGTGAGGGGTCAAATAATTATTTCCTCCACTGTACAGTCTGCCTGACCTATAGAGAAGGGAGTTGGGAGGAAGAGCAGGGGAGTTGGGATTAAGAGCAGGAGAGTTTCTCCTGCAGGTGAGCACAAGTCAATTTCTGTAGCTGCCTTAGCAAGCCCATTCAGATGCATTGGGAGAGTGCTGCTTTTATATTGTAGCAGAGTGGGGTTGCTGAGCTCATCAAGAGTGTGGCTCCCCCAAATTGCTGTCACTATACAGTGCACCAGCTGAAAATTATTGCAAGACCACCCAGACACTTAAAGAAAAATGTTCAAAATACTGTAGATAAAAAAATTAAATACCTCTCTGTCCCAGGATGATTAAACAATATGTTCTGAATCAGGATGATGCTGTTTATTGACTGATTTAAAAAAATAAGAGAAAGCTTTTGGCTATTCCGCCTTCATCAGACTTGAATCCTGCATGCTGACTAGATAGGGATCCCCTATTGATGTTGCATGTATGCTCCAATATCTAGTTTGCCTTCATCAGACTCAAATCCTGTATGCTGACTAGCCAAAAGCTATTCAATAAATGGTATCCTCCTGATTCAAACCTTCTTGCTTTTACTGATGGCTAACACGGTACAATGCTCTGTTGCTTCCAGGATGATTAAGCTAAAGCTGCCATTACTTTCTTGTCCGTTTTCCTTTTGGCTAAATCCTGTTAGTGTATGTAGAAGAAAATAGAAAAAATAGATACCTGCGCCCTTACTTCTTTGAAATAAAGAATTTTAATAAAACCAATAAAATAAAGAACTTTAATAGAACACTAAAATAGCCCATAAAACGTACTGCATGTGACACTTCATACACACACTCATACAGACCTCAACTGCCACTCAGTATCCAACACTCCTCAAAGGTCTCCTCTGATGGCAATACACCTGTATGTCAATAGTGCACTATTGAGTCATTCCCATATTTCCAATATCAAAACGGAATTCCGTATGAGCAGTAAAGCAGCAAAACTTCAACTTTTCCAAATGCGTTTGTATAGCGTTTTAGGCACAACTTGATCAGCAGTAACAGGTTTCCAAGCACAATAAAGTTCACTGTGAACTTTATTGTGCTTGGAAACCTGTTACTGCTGATCAAGTTGTGCTGATTGAGTTGTGCTGCCCTACGGAAGATTAGGTCAACTCACTGTTTTATCTTTAGAGGCGTTTGGAACGCATGGGAAACGCTGCTCAGGTGCCTAAAACGCTATACAAACGCATTTGGAAAAGTTGAAGTTTTGCTGCTTTACTGCTCATACGGAATTCCGTTTTGATATTGGAAATATGGGAATGACTCAATAGTGCACTATTGACATACAGGTGTATTGCCATCAGAGGAGACCTTTGAGGAGTGTTGGATACTGAGTGGCAGTTGAGGTCTGTATGAGTGTGTGTATGAAGTGTCACATGCAGTACGTTTTATGGGCTATTTTAGTGTTCTATTAAAGTTCTTTATTTTATTGGTTTTATTAAAATTCTTTATTTCAAAGAAGTAAGGGCGCAGGTATCTATTTTTTCTATTTACTTGCATTTTGGTGGGGATGAGAGTGAACCCTTTGAATACTGCTGCAGCCCGGTAGAATTCAAGATCAGCGCCAGAACCCGTTATTTATTTACTTTTGAAGTATGTAGAAGAAACCCCAACTTACTTTGTGATGCTCTTGCAATACAGCATTTTAAGCACACTGAGTTGTCTGCAACCTTTTTGTAAGTATTTCAGGGCCTTGTCACTGAGATTGACACATCCAGAGATATCCACAACATGAAGGTAACGACAACCACCAGAGAGATACTGGATGCTACTGTCTGTTATCTGTATAAGAAAAGTAATTGTCATTATGTCTATTTTTTGCATGAATGTGCTTGAATGTTTTTAGCAGTGATCTTTAAAGAGAAACTGTGACCAAGAATTGAACTTCATCCCAATCAGTAGCTGATACCCAGTTTTACATGAGAAATGTATTCCTTTTCACAAATTTATCACTGTATGGCTGATATTGTGGTGACCCCCCCCCCCCCCCCCACAGGAAACTGTGAGGACCATGGTCCTGGCAGATTCCTGTCTGTGAACCTCGTTGCATTGTGGGAAGTAGCTGTTTACAGCTTTTTCCAACTGTCAAAAAAGCAAGCAACAGCTACATCCAGTGTCATCACCTGCCAGCAGTAAAAATGTCACCATATGATAAATGTCAGAATGTAAATCAGGGAGAGGAAAGATTTTACAATATGCAAACACTGACTAAATCATTTATACAGTATTGTAAAAATGAAGCAATTTTTTAATTACAATTTCACTGGAGTTCCTCTTTAAGCCCTGTGTTTAACCACTTAAGGACTGCAGTCTTAAAGCGGTATCGTCACCATAAAAATCAAATTTCAACAGCAACTGGTCTGAGTGTATTAAGTGATAAAGATGCTAATCCTGCATTCAGAACTTTCAAAACTTTTTCTGCTGTTATGATTTGGAGTTATCACATACTTAAGGAGCACTGGCCCTTTAGTAGTCGTGCCAAAGAATTGCATGCTGGGGGTTCTTTTTATCTATAATCTATTCCTCCTCTTCCCTTTATTTCCCTGTCTGCTGCTTATATGAAACCTAATCCCCTACTCACTTGTGTTTACAAGCAAGGCTGAGGCGACTCAGCGATTGGAGGAGACAAGAAAAAAAGTAAAGGGCAGAAATTACATCACGACCAGCTGCTCGCAATAGCAGCATAGGGGGCGATATACAGGCTGGGAATGTGAAGAATCACTCGCGTTCCCATGCCTGTCGGCCGGTGACGGCCAAACCGGAAGTGTTCGCCGGCGGGTCCTGGAGCGTCAGAGCGGGGCTGCGAGGGCACCGATCGGCTGCTGGGGGCTGAGGGAAGCCCCAGGTGAGTAAATCTCATTTTTTAAAGTTGACTTAAGTTTTCCTTTAACTGTGGGCAAAAGACATGGCCCCCACCAGGAACAGAATTCTCGTAATTTACTATATAGAATTCACTGAAATCAAAACGTGGACAGTATAATACATGTGTTATGTAAGTAGATCAAGTATTTATTTACTTATATATGTGTTTTTTTCCCCTGGCATAGTATGGCTGATCCTACTGCTTTAAAACCCCTTAAGGACCAGGCACTTTTTTTCCATTCAGACCACTGCAGCTTTAACGGTTTATTGCTCGGTCATACAACCTACTATCTAAATGAAAATTTCCTCCTTTTCTTGTCACTAATACAGCTTTCTTTTGTTGCTATTTGATTGCTGCTGTGATTTTTAGTTTTTATTATATTCATCAAAAAAGATATTAATTTTGTCAAAAAAAAATGATTTTTTTAAACTTTCTGTGCTGACATTTTTCAAATAAAGTAAAATTTCTATATACATTTCTGTCCAAATTTATTGTGCTACATGTCTTTGATAAAAACAAATCCAATAAGTGTATATTTATTGGTTTGGGTAAAAGTTATAGCGTTTACAAACTATGGTGCAAAAAGTGAATTTTCCCATTTTGAGCATCTCTGACTTTTCTGAGCATCTGTCATGTTTCATGAGGTGCTAGAATTCCAGGATAGTATAAATGCCCCCAAATGACCCCATTTTGGAAAGAAGACATCCCAAAGTATTCACTAAGAGGCATGGTGAGTTCATAGAAGATTTTATTTTTTTGTCACAAGTTAGTGGAAAATGACACTGTATGACAAAAAATAAAAAGTTTCCATTTCTGCTAACTAGTGACAAAAAAAAAATGAAATCTGCCACGGACTCACCATGCCCCTCTCTGAATACTTTGGGGTGTTTACTGTCCTGGCATTTTGAGGGTGCTAAATTGTAAGCACCCCTGTAAAGCCTAAAGTTGCTCATAGGACTTTGGGCCCCTTAGCGCACCTAGGCTGCAAAAGAGTGTCACACGTGCGGTATCGCCGTACTCAGGAGAAATATCTCTGTAAATGACAATTATTTTTTTTTAAAACACACAATTGTCCGTTCACAGAGATCTTTCTCCCACCCAGCATGGGTATGTGTAAAAATGCACCCCAAAACACATTATACTACTTCTCCTGAGTACGGCGATACCACGTGTGACACTTTTTTTGCAGCCTAGGTGCGCTAAGGGGCCCGACGTGCTAGGAGTACCTTTAGGATTTCACAGGTCATTTTGAGGCATTTGGTTTCTAGACTACTCCTCACGGTTTAGGGCCCCTAAAATTCCAGGGCAGTATAGGAACCCCACAAGTGACCCCAGTTTAGAAAGAAGACACCCCAAGGTATTCCGTTAGTTGTATGGTGAGTTCATAAAAGATTTTATTTTTTGCCACAAGTTAGTGGAAAATGACACTTTGTGAAAAAAAAAAATCAATTTCCGCTAACTTGTGACAAAAAATAAAATCTTCTATGAACTCACCATACACCTAACGGAATACCTTGGGGTGTCTTCTTTCTAAAATGGGGTCACTTGTGGGGTTCCTATAATGCCCTGGCATTTTAGGGGCCCAAAACCGTGAGGAGTAATCTAGAAACCAAATGCCTCAAAATGACTGTTTAGGGGTATAAGCATCTGCAAATTTTGATGATATGTGGTCTATAAGGGGCCGAATTTTGTGGAACCGGTCATAAGCAGCGCTGCGTAATATGTTGGCGCTTTATAAATACAATAAATAAGCAGGGTGGCCTCTTAGATGACAGGTTGTATTGGCACTGAAGTGCAGGATGTTCTCAAATCGTGACCTGGACATGGCAGCAGAGAAAATGGGCATGTGATGTATTGGGTGCGTAGACCAATAAGACCGCAATACATTCTTTTTGACTACACCCAATTTAAGGAGAAGGCCCCAAAAATGTTACATTCGGAAACTTGTAGTGGTTTCCACCGAAAAGGCTGGGCATGGTAGCTTCTTGGATTGGCAGTTGCGTATTGTGTGGCATAACGGTTGGTCTCAGCCACAATTAAGTCTAAGAGACCAGCAGTGACCAAAAAAAAAATTCTTCACTGCGGTGGGGCTGGTGAGGGTTTGGCCGGGTGATCAGAAGCCCACAGGGGGCAGATTGGGGCCTGATCTTATGGATAGGAGTGCTAGGGAATGACAGGAGGTGATTGATGGGTGTCTCAGGAGGTGATTAGAGGGGAGAATAGATGCAATCAATGCACTGGGGAGGTGATCGGAAGGGGGTCTGAGGGGGATCTGTGGGTTTGGCCGAGTGATCAGGAGCCCACATGGGGCAAATTAGGGCCTGATCTGATGGGTAGGTGTGCTAGGGGGTGACAGGAGGTGATTGATGGGTGTCTCAGGGTGTGATTAGAGGCGGGATTAGATGCAAGCAATGCACTGGGGAGGTGATCTGAGGGCGATATGAGGGTGTGGGCGGGTAATTGGGTGCCCGCAAGGGGCAGATTAGGGTCTGATCTGATGGGTAGCAGTAAAAGGTGGTGACGGGATGATCAGTGGGTGATTAGAGGGGAGAACAGATGTAAATAATGCACTGGGGAGGTGATCAGGGGGGCCTGAGGGTGATCTGAGGGTGTGGGCGGGTGTTTGGGTGCCCGCAAGGGGCAGATTAGGGTCTGATCTTATGGGTAGCGGTGACGGGGTGATTGATAGATCAGGGTGTGATTAGAGGGCAGAATAGATGCAAGCAATGTACTGGCGAGGTGATCATGGTGGGGGGGTTGATTGGGTGCCCGCAAGGGGCAGATGATGGTCTGATATGATGGGTAGCAGTGACGGGGTGATCAGTGGGTGATTAGAGGGGAGAACAGATGTAAATAATGCACTTGGGAGGTGATCTAAGGGTGTGGGCGGGTGATCAGATGCCCGCAAGGGGTAGTTTAGGGTCTGATCTGATGGGTGGCAGTGACAGGTGGTGATGGGGTGATTGACAGGTAATCAGTGGGTGATTACAGGGGAGAATAGATGTACACAGGGGGGGGGGGTCTGGGGAGGATCTGAGGGTGTGGGGGATGATCAGGAGCACCCAGGGGGCAATATAGTGTTGAAAGATAGTGACAGGGCCTGATTGATGGGTGATTAGGGGGGTGATTGGGTGCATACAGATTGGGAGGGGGGGGTCTGAGGGGTGCTGTGGGTGATCAGGGGGCAGGATCAGTGTTCTTGGGTGCATACATACACAGCTGCCTCCTACCCTGGTGGTCCCTCGATCACTGAGACCAACAGGGTAGGAGGCATCCTGTATATTACACTTTGTAGAGGCAGATCAAGGGTTAACAACCAGCCGGCGCTGCTAATTGGCTGGTGGGTGGGAGGAGCCTAATGCCGGCGGATGCGTGCGATCCCCGGCTATTCAGTCTCCCAGGTGCCGCCGCCGATCGGCGTTAGGTGGTCCTGGGGGTGCCACTTTGACGCCCATAGGTAGTGGGCGGTCGGCAAGTGGTTAAACATGCGAGTTGGAGCACCTGGTTTGCGTGCCTAGTGCCTTCTGAATACTTTTTAATATTTATCGCCAAAAGGGCATACTCAACATAATTCATCAATACAAAGATCACAGTGACTACACATGAAACAGGAAGGAGTATGTTAAATGGGAAAATTGATGTGCTTTTTTGCATTGAAAACATGAAAATTCACATGTGGGACCATTGACTTTCATTACATGAGCGCATGCAGCAAACAGTCCATTCTTGTTACTTTTTTTTTTTTTTTGCATTGGAAAAAAGCATTTAATGGAAGCTACTCCATTGAAATTGCATTGGCGTCAGTACTAATGTGAATTTTTGCAGTGCGAATTTGCACTCCGTGGAGACAGGGCCTGATTCCTGAAACCAAAACTTTGAAATGTTAGAACTGTTTGTCGATTAATAAATGGTATGCTGGCTATTTGCATGAATTGAAAGCTAGTTTGACAATGCCATCCACCTACTGTTCAAAACAACCTCTTGCACACTACATGCGATTCTGAATCTTTTATACGATCCAATATTTGATTCCGATTCAGATTAAAAAAAAAAAAAAATACTGCATGCTGCTACATTCTTTAATCGGAGTCAAAAATCGTATCGTATAAAAAAAATGAGAATCGCATGTAGTGTGTAGAGATAGCTCGAACCTCCAATTTTCGGTTCACGAACCTCGAACGCGAACTTCCGCAAAGTTCGGTTCGCGCAAACTTTCGCAAACCGCAATAGACTTCAATGGGGAGGCAAACTTTGAAAACTACAAACATTTATGCTGGCCACAAAAGTGATGGAAAAGATGTTTCAAGGGGTCTAACACCTGAGTTTTTGCATGGCGAAGTGGGATAGACGCCAAAAGTCCCGGAGTAAAAATCTGGATTTGACGTACAGCAGCGTTTTAAGGGCAGAAATCCCATTGCATGCTAAACTGGAGGCCAGGGTACTTTAAAACATCTTGCATGTGTGTACAATCCGGTAGTGTAATCAGAGTACTGCTTCACACTGACAGACCAAACTCCCTGTGTAACGCACCGCAAACAGCTGTTTGTGTAGTGACGGCCGTGCTGGACTGGTGCGCACCATGGCCAGAGTGCAGGCGATAGCGGTTTTCACGGGAATATGGTCGCTGGGCTGAGGTCGCTCAATGACAGAACAACAGTGACTGTCCAGCTGATCGAATTTGGTCTGTCCACAATGAAGCAACGACCTTATTATCTTGGGTGTGATTTTCCCCCCTCCCCCCGAGGCTCTCGTATAGCAGGCGGTCATTGCTTCATTGTGATACGCAAGCCCCTTCACCGCAGCAAGGTAATGATCACGAAGGGGAATTGACACATGTACATGCCTTTTTGTTTTGTTGTTGTAGCTGCAGTGCAGCCAGAAAAATTAGGCAGGCATGTACACGCACCAAAAAAATTATTATAGCGGCCTTAAAAATTCAGGAATCCGCCTGGAATCCTGGACCCTGTTGGTGGTGGTGGATAGGGATGCTCATTCGGATTCCGCGGAAATGCAATTTCCGAAATCCCGATCGGAAATTGCATTTCCACATTGGATTGCGGAAATCGGTAATGCAAGTGCGGTAGGCGGATTTCCGCCGGAAATCGCGGAAATTTCCGCCGGAAATCGCGGAAATTCCACCCGACCTTAACATCAATTTTCTCAAAAACTATAAGGCCTTTTTGAAAACTTTTTTTTTTGCATCTTGTTCCCAAGATTCAGTTTAATAAACCCTGAAAATTTGGTGTTTCTAGGATTTAAGGGGGCTTTGCTATTAATCACTAAAGTCGGCGGATTTTTACTGTAAGGTAAAATGCAGAAGATCTGCATCTGCCTACTTTCTAAATTTTACATTACAGTAAAAATCCGCCGACTTTAGCGGTTAATAGCAAAGCCCACGTAAGCCCTAGAAACACCAAATGTTCAGGGTTTATTAAACAGAAGCTTCTGAACAAGATGCAAAAAAAAGTATTCATAAAGACCTTATAGTTTTTCAGAAAATCGATGTTAAAGCCGGGCAGAATTTCCGCGATTTCCGGCGGAAATTCCGCATTGAAATGCGGAAATTGGTAGCGGAAAGCGGAATCGGTAATTTGCAATGGCGGCATGCGGATTTACCGCGGAATCGGAAATTGGCATTTCCGACCATCCCTAGTGGTGGAGAAGACAGTCAAGCGGCCTGCAGGTAGAGATGCTGCGTGGGGAGCGACTTAGTCTTGGGGCAGGCAGTCACACGGCGTGCAGGCAGATATGCTGTGTGTGGGGACTGACTTAGTCTTTGAGTGGGCAGTAGCCCTCTGGGATCCATGCCTCATTCATTTTGATGGTGAGGTACTGAACACTTTTGTGACCTAGGCAACTGCTCTTCTCAGTGACAATGCCTCCAGCTGTGCTGAAGGTCCTTTCTGACAGGACACTTGAGGCAGGGCAAGACAAAAGTTGGATGGCAAATTCTGACAGCTCAAGGTCAAGCCTGCGCACCCAGTAGTCCATCGCTGCTCAGTGTCTACATCCACACTTAAGGCCAGGTTACCTGCCGGTCGAGGCGTTTGTGGAGGGTGGATCTGGAAGGGCTAAGGCGAGGCATTGGACTAAAGAATGTCTGCATGTCCGACATCACCATGAGATCGCTACAGCGTCCTGTCCTTGCCTGCGTGGACATGGGAGAAGGATTACTGGCAGTGGTACCTTTATTCCGTTGTGCTGTGACATCACCCTTAAACGCACTGTAAAGCATAGTTTCCAGCTTGTTCTGCAAGTGCTGCATCCTTTCTGCCTTATAGTGATTTGGAAACATCTCCGCCACTTTGTGCTGATACCGAGGGTCTAGTAGCGTGTCCACCCAGTACAGCTCATTCCCCTTGAGGTTTTTTTATACGGGGGTACCACAACAGGCTGGACAGCATGAAAGACGCCATCTGCACGGAGCAGTGCTTTTCAGCGCTGCTAGATTTGGGCGCAGCCAGCGCCGCCATAGACTGTAATGGGAATCCGTCTATAGCGGCGCTCAGTGAGTAACGTCTGCTCCGTCAGAAGACGGAGCCGAAGTTGTTTAAAAAACAATAATTCGGCCTCCAGCAATCGCTGGAATCCGAATTATTTCATTCCCCCACTATCCATGGCGGCCTGGAGGGGGAATAGTAATTAAAACGGCCCGGACTTGTGCAGCAGCAGGATCAGCCATATACTGCTGTATTCTGCGCCCAAGTCTACCGGCGCCGATTTCAAATGTACTCCATCTGCACAAATTTGGATGCAAACGTACGATCCATCTCCTCTTGCTCTTCCACAGTGATGTCAGGTAAGTTCTCCTCCTCCCCCCAGCCACGAACAATACCACGGGAAGGTTGAGCAGCACAAGCCCCCTGTGACGCCTGCTGTGGTTGTTCCTGCTCCTCCAAAAAAAAAACACCTCCTCATCATCTGACTCCTCTTCCCCACACAACTCTTCCTCCTCCCTCCTCTGTGCTACCGCAGGTGTTGAGGATACATCTGGTTCTGAGAACTGATCCCACAACTCTTCCTCCTGTAACTGTTCCTGTTCACGCTTCTCCACAGCTTGATCCACCACTCTACGCACGGCACGCTCCAGGAAGAAAGCATATGGGATCAAGTCGCTGATGGCGCCTTCACTGCGACTCAGCAGGTTTGTCACCTCAAACAGCCGGATTCAGAACATGTGCCATGCAGGGTATGTGTCAACTTTCCCAAATTCAAAGCTGAAATGAGATTGCTGCCATTGTCACATACCACGTTGCCGATCTCCAGCTGGTGCGGGGTCAGCCACTGATCCACCTGTTTGTTGAGCAGCCAGGAGAGCTGCTCCAGTGTGACTTTCCGCTTTGAGGCAAGACATGTCTAAGATGGCGTGATGCCATTGTACCTAGCATGCAGCATAGGCCCTGGGGCTGTGTAGCTGGAGAGGAGATCGCAGCACCAGTAGAATAGCACTGCCACTCAGCCGAGGAGGAGGACGACAGCGAAGAGGATGTAGCAGGAGGAGAAGGAGAGGAGGTGTCACAACAAGGTCTGCTTCACAGCCACGTACTCCCCTGCTTGCCAGCGGTCACCAGGTTGACCCAATGGGCTGTGTAAGGAATGTACCTGCCCTGACCGTGCTTGGCAGACCAGGCATCCGTGGTCAGATGGACCCTTGACCCAACGCTGTGTGCCAGAGATGACACCACTTGCCTTTCAACTTCACGGTACAGTTTGGGTATCGCCTTTTTAGAGATATAATTGCGGCCTGGTATCTTCCACTGCGGTGTCCCAATGGCCACAAATTTTCAGAAGGCCTCAGAG
Organism: Hyperolius riggenbachi; assembly: GCF_040937935.1. Classification (NCBI taxonomy): domain Eukaryota; kingdom Metazoa; phylum Chordata; class Amphibia; order Anura; family Hyperoliidae; genus Hyperolius; species Hyperolius riggenbachi. The sequence continues at coordinate 259,800,680 of NC_090648.1, forward strand.
TCCACCAGCTGGTATGGAAACAGCTGGCGAGCTAACAGTTCCGCCAAGCCAGCTGTCAGATGCCAGGCAAGGGGATGACTGGCAGACAATGGCTTCTTCCGCTCAAAGATTTCCCTCACAGACACCTGGCTGCTGCTGTGGGCAGAGGAGTAGGAACTGCTCAAGGTGAGAGGCGGAGTGGAGGGTGGCGGCTGTGAGAAAGCGGCTGAAGAAGATGCACCTGAAGGAGGAAGAGGAGAAAGGGGGTGGCTTTGCTTTTGTGTGCTGCTTTTCCTCAGGTGGTCTTGCCATTGCAGTTTGTGCCTCTTCTTCATGTGCCTTCGGAAGGCAGTTGTCCCTACGTGGGTGTTGGCCTTTCCATGGCTCAATTTTTGGCGGCAGAGAACAGATGGCATTGCTCTGATCTGAGGCAGACACCGCTGAGCCCAGGGGTGATGGCACTATGGTGGTGTCATCAGCTGATGTTGAAGGGCATGTTGACTGGCTATCCATAGGTGGTGTTACATGGCACTGGACACTGCCACCAGCTGTCTGAGTTCCCCCTGCTTCTTTCAGGAACTAGTCTCCTCCTGCTCCTCTCTGACTCCCCCTCTGAACTGTCCCCCCGTTTACTTCCTCTATTGGGAACCCACATTACATCTGTATCATCCTCATAATCCTCCTCCCCAGCTTCGCTTGCATCAGACACCTCCAAAACTGCACCAACAGCAGGTACTTCACCAGCCTCCTCCTCACACCTTACGTCCATAGTGTCGCCTAACTCCGACATATGAGGTGGTGTAACTTGCTTAGCGCCTTCATCTTGTTGTAACAATAATGGCTGTGAATCAGTGAATTCCCCACCAAATAACTCCTGAGAAGGGTCAAATGCAGCAGCTGTGGTGCTTGTAGTAGTGCTGGTGGCTGCGGAAGATGAAGTGTTCTGTGTTAAATAGTCAACCATGTCCTGACAATCTTGGGAGTTGATGGGACATGCCTTCTTCTGAGCACTATAGTTTGGTCCAGGGCTACACAAAATCATGTCAGCACGACCTCGAACAGACCTGCCGGGTGGCCTGCCTATGGGTCTGCCTCTGCCTGTTGTTTTGTCCATATTGGGGGGGGGGGGGGGGGGAGAGGATGAAGTGAAAGGTATGCACTGACTTGACTAATACAATGTGCAGTCACACAGGTGCAATGAAAGGTATGCAGTGACTGGTATTACAATACAATGTGCAGCTGTCACACAGGTGCACTTAACAGGTATGCACGGACTGGTATATTAAACAGAACAGCGTGTGGTCACACAGGTACTGTGAACAGTTATGCAATGACTAGTATTACAAATGGGCAGCTGTCAAACACAGGTACCGTGAACAGGTGCAATGACTAGTATATAATATAATACTGCGTGCACTCACGTATGTAGGTGCACTGAACAGGTAGGTATGTAGTGATTGGTATTACAAATGTGCAGCTGTCACACACACAGGTAGTCCCTAAATGTGCTGGGCCTGGCAGTGGCATAGTAGGAATTACCAAGGGGCCAAGGGCCAGCTGCGACTGACTGACAGGGCTGTATATGCAACACAAGTGTCTGTGAGACACACACACACACACACACACACACACACACACACACACACAAATAGATCACAAGAACAACATTAGCTCTCAAAAGAGCTGTAGAGGGGTGCATTTTAGCAATAAGTATTAGCAAGGAGCAAGCTAACAAGAGCCTAACTAAGCTTTCCCTATGTCTACAGCAGGTTCTCTCCCTTCTCTAAATACTGCAGCCACACGAGTGAGTGAAAAGGCTGATGCTGCCTGCCTTTTATAAGGGGGGGGGGGCTCCAGGAGGGAATGTGTAGCCTGATTGACTACCCTGTGTCTGCTGACTGTGCTGTAGAGGGTCAAAGTTGACCCTAATGATGTAGTATAGGGGGCGGGTCGAACTCGCATATAGTTCGCGGTTCACCGAATTTCGTGTGAATCGGTTCGCGGTCGAACCGTTCGGGCCACCTCTAGTAGTGTGCAAAAGACCTTTATCCTGAAGTCTGTATATTGAGGATATATAGTGCAGTATCTTATAGGATTGTATGTTCGATAGTCACTTAATCCAACAGTCAGGTATGTGTAATTCTCACTTACTAGAAAATAAAAATAAAGCTTTTAGTGTTGTCTATTTTGCTTAATGTAAAATACATTATGCATTCGTTGCTTGTAATTGTGCCCATCACTTATATAATGTTTACCTTAGGGCATCCAGCTATGTTGATAGATGTTAGCATTTTACAGCAAAATGCCACTGTTTTCACAGTGTTATTGGTGACTTGCAGGCAGTGAGACATATCCAGCACTTCTAGATCCCGTGATTGATGGCAAAATTTCTGTTGCAAAACAAACCCAAACAATAATTATTGCCTAGCTTGACTTTTGCTATGGGTAAACAGAGACATAGAACAAATCTATTTCAGGTGCTAAGACTGGCACTGCTTGAGGCTATGGAAACAATAAAGGGAGTCTGAAGCGAATTTTAAAATTAAACAGCTACATAAGGAGAGGGAAGGCTTTGGGTTCTTGAACCTTCCTGTTCTCCTGCCGGTCTCCACGTTCCCCCGCAGGCTCCCCTGTTAGCAGCCCACAAACAATTGGTCGTGGATTGCTCGCTTCCGATTTGGGGAGACTTTGGCAGTCTTCAGAATCCCTCTCTGGCACACTTGCGTGTGCGCAGTACAGAGGCGCCGGTCTTCAAGAACAGTAATGTTTACGAAGACTGCTGAAGTTTTCCACGGTGGGAGATTCGAACGGAGCAGCCTGCGGGTGAATAAGGAGACCGGTAGGAGAACGGAAAGGCTCTATAGGACCCAGAGCCTTCTATCGCGTTAGGTGAGTATCTGTTTTTTATTTAAAAATTCGCTTGAGATAGTATGTTGCTTGGGGCAACATACGTACAATTCTGAATTTATCTGTGCTTTAAAGCGGAATATAACCCTGCATTTCAACTTTGCTCTAAAACATTATTTACAGTATATATGCAACCAGCATTTTTTTTTTTACTAGACCAGCATTGGAAGGGTTACACAGAGCTTTAAAGTTCCTGGAGATTTCTGCAGACGCATCCGAAGCTGACATAGATACATTTTGTTTACATAGATGTATCTAAGTGTTGAATGTGACTCACTCTCTCTGACTGAGGAACTGGAGGACAGCCAAAGAGTGTGTAACATTTCTCAATAGATACATTTAACTAAATAGAATGTAACAATCTGAACTTCTGCATATCTCTCCACGAACTTTAAACCTGTGTTTAACCCTTCCAATGCTGGTCTAGTAAAAAAAAAATGCTTTTTCCATATAATATGCTGTAAATAATGTTTTAGAGCAAAGTTGAAATGCAGGGTTGTATTCCGCTTTAACTCCCTGGAGGTATGATTTATAACCTTATTTTTTTCTTATCTGAATACATCTGATTTGTATACTTTTGTTTGCTGTATACATCTATCCTTTGTCATTTTCATGTGTAAACTTCTTTCTTGTTCTTGTTTGTTCTTGTTTAATTACCTGGCTTCATATTGTTCCATGATATGAACAAAACAAATTGGAGTGAACATTCAATATTTGAATTTAAGTATTCCTGTTGATCCATACACATTTCCAAAAAGATTTCAAAGACAATTGTGTGTCTTGTAGACCTCATAACAGAATAACTAGGAAAATTAATTTGTGTAGTTATAGTTACAATTATTCTAATGACTTCATTTGATTAGTAGTTCAACACTAAGTGTGCCTGCTTTTCTTTAGTAAAAATAAATAAACTGTTCAGTATATATTTATTTGGTGCACGCTGCATTAATTATGTGTTAGACATTTTAAAACATTTCCTGTGTCTTCTCCTGGAAAAACAAGAACAGAAAGGCCAGCTGTCACCCTCATTATGTTACACTTGATAGGCTCACAGCTGCATATAATGTTAGTACTTAACCTTTGTGTTAAAAATTAGAATTAACACCCCTCACTTTAAAGCCTAAGCACAGCCAAGCAAACAAAATCCTTGAAAATGTACAATGTTCTGTATTCTGTTTCCAGCGTTTTGTGTTTGGTATCCCAGAAGCGGTTTATGCCTAATGTGGTTTAGCATATTTGACATCACTTAAAGGGGCACTACAGCAAAAAACTGTAAATTGTAAAATATGTGCAAACATATACAAATAAGTACATTTTTTCCAGAGTAAAATGAGCCATAAATTACTTTTCTCCTATGTTGCTGTCACAGTAGGTAGGTTGTAAAAATCTGACATTACCGACAGGTTTTTGACTAGCCCATCTCTTTATAGGGGATTCTCAGGGATATATTTATTTTCAAAAGCACTTGGTGAATGGCAGTTGCTCTGTCCAACTGCAAAAAACTGTGTAGGGAGCAGGGAAGCTGGCCAGCATCCTTGTTTAACCACTTGCCGACCGCGCACTCATACCGCGCGTCGGCAAAGTGGCAGCTGCAGGACCAGCGACGCAGTATTGCGTCGCCAGCTGCAGGCTGATTAATCAGGAAGCAGCTGCTCGCGCGAGCGGCTGCTTCCTGTCAAATCACGGCGGGGGGCTCCGTGAATAGCCTGCGGGCCGCCGATGGCGGCTCGCAGGCTAAATGTAAACACAAGCGGAAATAATCCGCTTTGTTTACATTGTACGGCGCTGCTGCGCAGCAGCGCCGTAAGGCAGATCGGCGATCCCCGGCCAATCAGCGGCCGGGGATCGCCGCCATGTGACGGGACGTCCTGTCACTGGCTGCACAGGACGGATAGCGTCCTGTGCAGCCCTGATCTCCGGGGGGGGAGCAGGTAGGAGAGGGAGGGGGGAATTTCGCCGCGGAGGGGGGCTTTGAGGTGCCTCCCCCCCCCCCGCCAGCCACATGCAGGCAGGAGAGATCGGACCCCCCCAGCACATCATCCCCCTAGTGGGCAAAAAAGGGGGGTGATCTGATCTCTCTGCCTGCTACATGATCTGTGCTGGGGGCTGCAGAGCCCACCCAGCACAGATCACTCAACACAGCGCTGGTCCTTAAGGGGGGGGTAAAGGGTGGGTCCTCCAAGTAGTTAAATCTTTTTTCAGGAATATAATTTATAAAGAATAAAAGCCTCGCTGAGAATCCCCTTTGAAGAGATGGACTAGTCCAAAACCTGTCGCTTCTGTCCCATTTCTACTAAATACTGTAAGTGACAGCATTATAGGAGAAAAGTAATTTATGGCTCATTTTACTCTGGATAAAATGCACTACTTCTTTGTATGTTTGCACGTATTTTAAATTTTATAGTTTTTCGCTGTAGTGCCCCTTTAAAGTAAAATTTTAAGGGAAAGAAGTGCCCCTGGGTGTGTTAACCTCGGGAGGGGGAAACCTCTGGAACCAGCATCAACACCCCCGAACACTGCAGAGCCATAATTGTGCAGTAGCGGCTCTGTTTGCGCTCTGGAGGAAATAGCTTAGCCCAATCAGGTATTTCTGCTGGAGCCCATAGACAAGCTGCTATTGCGCTTGGGCACACTACTGATGAGCCATTGTCAGTGGAAACTTCGGGGGTCCCAGCACTGGATCCCCTTTGGTGAGCAGGATGGGGAAAGCCTCTTTAGGATTCAGAAGTAAGTAGCCCCCAGGTCTGCTTTTTTCCTCTCTTCAAGTAAACTAAAGAAAACCACTAAATATGCAAAGCAATCTATAGACTGATATAAACCATGTATTTAGGCAGAACATAAAACATTTCCTGGCTGCTAAAACATCCTTGTTAGGTCACTGCACGAGTAGAGTGCATATTTGTGACATGGTTCTCCTAATGTGAATGTTTTATGACAGATTTATGGGAGTTGAAAAACTGACCTGGTATGAGCATGTGGGTTAGGACATTTAGTCAACATAAGATGCACACTTATTTTATGTATGTTTTTGGAATAACAAGCCACAATGCCAGGCAAATTTAGGAAGGTAACTCCATTCACAGGTAAAATTTAAAGGTATATATGCAAATACAATACAACATGTATATTGTGCTTTTCTCCTGGCGGACTCAAAGCGACAGAGCTGCAGCCACTAGGATGTGCTCTATAGGCAGGGCAGTGTTAGGGAGTCTTGCCCAAGGTCTCCTGCTGAATAGGCTGGCTTACTAAACAGTAATTCCAACCCAGGTCTCCTGTGTCAGAGGCAGAGCCCTTAACTAGTATACTATCCACTGCCAATCTGTTTGGGTGATAACGGGATAGAGGGAATAGTTTGAATGGCTTGCAGATTGCTTTGCTGGATAGTCTACTGGCTAAGGGCACCACCTCTGACATTGGAGACCAGGGTTTGAATCTTTGCTGAAGCCAGTACTTATTCAGTAAGAAGTCTTTGAGCAAGATTTCCTAACATTACAAGGTGGCCAACTCTCAAGCATTTTGTGTCCAACAGGGGAAAAGTGCTATACAAATGTTAGAATTATTATTTTCAGCCTAACCAAACTGCATCTGACATTCACGCAGGAATCCAGTTTACAAACCTAGAAACCTAGGCAATAAAAAATAATAATGCAGACATTATTTATGCACAATACACAGAAAGTATGCATTGGAAATCCTAAAATATTCCAAACATGCTTAAACATTGAGCCTGAATTATAATTTTAACAAATCTTGAATTCCTAAGCTACAAAGAAGTAAGGAACCTGACTTAACAACTGTTGCCCAAGATAGTAATAGTGAAGTTACTTGAATTCCGATGTCTGTAATCCCGAGACATTCTGATATGAAAAGTTCCTTTAGTTTACTTTGCGCCCCAAGTGTGGTCAGTCCCTGAATTGAAATAAAGTAGTCACATTATTTTTCATAAATAGCTTTGCAAATTTCCTTCTGTTTTAAGAAGGCAAATTACACCAAGCTTTGCTTTTTTTTTTTTTAGTAGGATGACTTTTTGGTCCCTTTTATCCCCCTATACATTCCTAGTAGTTTGGGTCACCCTGAGCTGCTTGGTTACTCTGTTGTACTGGACCAAGCCCTATCTCATACAGCCTTATCAATCCCTGCCATGTACTGATGAGGACCAAAAGTCCAAAACAGGCTGTCTACATGTGGGTTTGATATGGCTGTGCAAAATTAAAAGCTATAGGCTTGCTATACACCAGTGGTTCTGGATGCTTGCTTGGCTTAACAAGGGTGAAAAGGGATAATTTGCATATTCAGTAGTAGTGTATTGTGGGTAACCACAACTGTTCATTTATAGCTGAATTATTGCAAATTTCCTTCTGTTTTAAGAAGGCAAATTACACCAAGCTTTGCTTTTTTTTAGTAGGAGGGCTTTTTGGTCCCTTTTATCCCCCTATACGTCCCTAGTAGTTTGGGTCACCCTGAGCTGCTCGGTTACTCTAATGTAGGGTAATGAAAATAGAAATGTGATGCCTCCTGTCTTCATATTGTCTGGCCACTGAATTATTAAGGAATACCGACTGCAGAATACGCACACATGCCTTGAGGTTTCTCTGAAACTGCTATTTCAGTATCTTTCACTTTGCTTTCCACTTCAGAAAAAGATGCCACACACGCATAAATGCACCAAGCACTAGATGAGAAAAGCATGTACACCTGCTTATTCTTGCAGTTATCTAAAGCCAGTCATTTGCCAGTAATGAATACAATCATTCAGTTCCAGGACAGGAGCTTCAGTTAATGTTCACATCAAACATCAGAATTGGGGGAAAGCCTTAGAAATGTTTACAGTAGCATGATTGTTTGTGCCAAATGGGCTTATTTTAGCATTTCTGTAACTACTTGTTTACTGGTATTCTTATGCACAACTGTCTTGAGGTTAGCCAAAATTAAGCAAAAAAAAAAAAATCTAGTGAGCAGTATCTCTGATGACAGAAATAGAGGCACTATGTAGATTCCTGCCGGATCACTTGCAACCTGCATCATACAGACACACAAGTTACAGGCACAGCCAATGGTGTATCCTACCACCTGCTGACAGAAATGCCTTGTTATTGAGAGGAAAATGACCAGACTGGTTTGAGGTGACAGAGAGGCTATGGTGACTCAAATAACCATTAAAGGACCACTACTGCAAAAAATAAATTACATACTTATAAGAAGTAAATTTCTCTCAGATTAAAATGCATTATAAATTCCTCTTCTCCCATGTCACTGTCACTTACAGTAGTGGACTGTAAAATTCTGTCAGATATGTCAGCTTTTGGACTAGTTCAGTGATAGGCAAACTGTTTAAGGAACTACAAGTCCCACAATGCACTTCATAAGCCTGACAGCCACAGTCATTCATAAAGGCAAAAGCATTGTGGGACTTGTAGTTATTTAACAGCTGGAGAGCCAAGTTTGCTTATCACTGTTCTAGTTCATCTCCTCATGGGGATCCTAAGTATCTCCTTTATTCTTTACAAAAGCACATCCCTACTCATTTGCACACTATTCTGGCAGTTGGACAAAGCAACCTCCATCCAGTAAGTGTTTCTGAAAATAAATAACTGAGTGAGGAAAAAAATGCATCTGTCACATTTTTACTGCCTACTATAAGCCACTGCTACACAGGAGAAAAGTAATTAATTGTTCATTTTAATCAGGGAGAAATGTACTACTTCGGAGTATGTGTACACATGTATTAATGAATACAATTTTAGAGGTTTTATGATTGTGATGAGTACAAAAGCAACTCAAAATGCACATCACCTCTAACCATGTGGGTTTCCACTTCCATCAATTGAGAACAGGAAGCTGAAGAATACTTGTCACAAAGAATTCACAGCAAGGGAGGCTCTGACTAGTACTATTATAGTGTTTATAACTGTATAATAACTGGGAGGATACACTGTTATAACTACTGGTAATTCATGCTTAGATGACCAGAGGAAACACTGCCCTGTCGCTGTGTTTGGCTTTAAAGGGATACTTAAGTCTAAAAAAAAAAAAGTTTTACTCACCTGGGGCATCCCTCAGCCCCCTTAAGCTGTATGGTGCCCTCGCAGCCTCACTCCGATCCTCCTGTCCCCGCCGGCGACTACTTCCGGGTTCGGCGACAGCCGCCGACAGACTGGGACCGTGAGTGATTCTCCGCGTTCCCAGCCGCTATATCACCCTCTATGCTGCTATAGCGTATACATATACGCTATAGCAGCATAGAGGGTGATACAGCGGCTGGGAACGCGGAGAATCACTCGCGTTCCCAGCCTGTCGGCGGCTGTCGCCGAACCCGGAAGTAGCCGACGGCGGGGGGCAGGGGGATCGGAGCCAGGCTGCGTGGGCACCATACAGCTTCAGGGGGCTGAGGGATGCCCCAGGTGAGTAAAAATATATTATTTTTTTAGACTTAAGTATCCCTTTAACTAGCATTCATTTTTTTAATTCACTTGAATTACGTTAGAGTATGGTTGATTAAAGCTACTGTATGTAAAAATCTTCATTATGACATTCATTAAATAAAAGCTCCAAGAGTGTGCTGAAGGCAAAGCACCCCAGACCTGTGATGTTACGTCAGGGATTTTGGTGGGACCAGGCCAAGGCAGAGGTCTTGGAACTGGTTGTCTTGCAAGGTTTTATATTTTTTAATTTAATATGTACTTCTAATGAGTTTAAAATTGTAACATTTTTGATCATTTTGATTCATATTTATATACGAACTCTTGTGAGCTGGTGCCTTTAATGGTTTATAACATGACAGTAACATTATCATTAGCCAAGTAGGGCTCTCAATTACTGAGAGTTGTTCTGACAGGTTGTAAACCGAGCCTCTTGGTGTAGGGCTGCTACCAGCAGCATGATTCTGGTGCTTAGACAGGGGGCAGCAGAGAGCGTAAGAGAGAACGTTACTGTCTCAGCACTAAGTTCACATCGGAAATTGAAAAAAACGCTTGCGCTTAGCACGAGTGAATTTACTGAGATTAGCACGGTACAAATCAATGGACATTTCAGCGATTCAGAGTGATCGCGATCATCCCTTTACTAAATGCTGCAGGTAACGCTTTTTGCGATTGGCGCTAATCGCAAAATGCCCGTGATTGGTGCCAATTGCGGCAGTGAGAACATTGCCAAAGGTTAGAATTGCACTAGTGCTTTAAAAAGCGCTAGAGCTTTGGTGATTAGTGGGAATCACCTGCTAATCGCCCTAGTGTGAATGGGCCCTTAGATTTCGCTGGGAGAATGTCCGATAACTTCTCTAGCAGCTAAAAATTAAAATGATGGTATGTATGGCATTAAAAAAGTAACCTATGACAGGTATGGTGTTTTTTTTTTAAGTCACCACAGAAAAGATTAATTTCCCTATAAGTGAAGTAAACCATATGCCTTTGCTGGAGAATCCTGCAGCTCAGGAACTGTGCCTCATGTTCCATGTGTGTTGTAAAGCTGGGTGATCTGGACTCCAGATGTGAATGTCATTTTATGTCTGCTTGTAAATGCACAGTTTACCTCAGGAAATGATGCGGAATAACTTGTGGGCCTGGACTGGGCAGCCTGTTGCTTTAATCATCCTCAATATGGTCATGAATATTATTTATTTATGTTTTTTTCAGAATATAAGGTTACAGAGAAAGTTCATAATGATGGTGGGTGAATTGAATTCAAGAAAACATCTAAAAAAATATACACAGATCACTATTTTTTCAAAAGCCTGTACAGAATTTATTGTACGTTAGCTGCCTAAAACTGCTTAAAGGACAACTGTACTGAGAGTGTTGTATATAATGAACAGAGGCGCCAAAAGAATAAAAATAAGATAAAACTTTTAAAATATGCGGAGGAGGCAGTGGTGGATTTATCTCCCCAAGGCAGACACAGAACTGTCACTTTTAAACACTCATAATTTTATTGACATAGTCCCGAAAAGGGGTTGCAACGCGCTTCACGGGCATCAACCCGCTTCATCAGGCAATAAATGAGGAGTATAACAGCAGTGAGTTAGGATAACGCCTAGAGGAGCTATAGGCATTCTCCCGACTCACTGCTGTTGTTATACGCCTCATTTAAGGTCTAATCTCCCCACTTGCTGTTACAGTGGTTACCTATGAGGTGACCCTGGTTTGTGAGTATTATTTATGTACTCTATTATTTATTTTACACTAGACTTACTACAGTAAATTGGGCTCTCTGTGTCCCTATTTTTGTGAACTGTACTGAGAGGTATATGGAGGCTACCATATTTATTTCCTTTTAGCAGTACCGGTTGCCTGGCATCCCTGCTGGTCTAATTGGCTGCTGTAGTGTCTGAATCCGACCAGAAAGAAGCATGCAGCTAATCTTGTCAGATCTGACAAAAAAATGTCAGAAACACCTGATCTGCTGCATGCTTGTTCAGGGGCTATGGCTGAAAGTATTAGAGGCAGAGGTTCAGCAGGATAGCCAGCCAACTAGTATTGTTTAAAGGGACGTAAATATGGCAGCCTCCATATACCTCTCACTGCAGTTGACCTTTAAACTGTGTAGGTAGGCCTTACCTAACAACAGGAGCATTGCTAAGATTTGAAATGATTTGGAGTGTCTGCAATGGGGGAATTGTGTTGCACACACAGCTGTGAGGGAAGGTGGGTGTAACCATGAGATTTTGTGAGTTTGGCCAGGCAATGTATGTAAGCCTAGCAAGCAAGGGTGTACATGGAAATCAATGTCAAACCCACATTTGAAACATGCATCCACACCATAAACGCACATAAGCATGCACACATACTTATCATACACATGTGGGCACAGACATGTAGACACATAGATACAAGGTACATTATTCACACTTTATATACCATAGCCCCACACATGCACTGTATCCCTCTCCCAAACTCATTGTACTGTATGACGAGAATAGAACAGAGGCGCCAAAAGTATAAAAACAGTTATTAAAACTTTAAAAATGCTTAGGAGGCAGCGGTGGACTTACCTCCTGCAAGTATAGTGGGTAATAGGTGAGGGTATTATTTCAAGTAATGGTGAGAGTGATTGATTAGGTTTAATAGGGAGATGCGTAGTGAAGGAGAATACAAAAAGGTCGTTATTTCTATAGAAATTGTAATTCTGTCGGGAGGGGCTTATTAGGAGTAGATTTCTCCACAAAAGTTTATATTAGCATATGTGACGAGTAAAAAACATTATAGTGTGGGCAACGGGTGAGAACTCATAAGTAAGTTCCTTAATAGATAAACAGTGCTTGTAGGAGTAAAAAACAGTGATTCTAGGAATAGTGGATAGGTATGGTAGGAGTAATAAAGCAGGACACTTACCAGCAATTAGTCAGGGACACTCCTGGCGCCTCAGTACCGCAGTGGTCTCTTCTTGCTGTGTAAATCAGTTGTGTACGCCCCCTCACCAATCAGAGGGCGGGTGGGCGTTTTCCCGCCAAGCGGGAATGCGACCACATGTCTTGCATCATTAATGGCCGTGAAAGCGGCATTTCGGTCGCATGTCTTGCGTCATTACGGGCCATGTCTTGCAATACGGGCCGGGAGCGCGGCTTCCGAATCTCGGTTTTGGCCATATCTGGGCACTGACGTCATGAGGATCTAATGCACATGCGCCGAGTGCCTGTATTGTTTATCTATTAAAGTACTTACTTATGAGTTCTCACCCGTTGCCCACACTATAATGTTTTTTACTCGCCACATATGCTAATATAAACTTTTGTGCACAAATCTATTCCTAATAAGCCCTCCCCTATTACCCACTATACTACAGGTTCGATAACACCTTATTTCCCTTCTATAACTTATTACATGTTATCAGTTCATACATCTGTATATATCTATGCAATTGGTCCTAACACACTCCAATCTGTGCCTTTGTCTCCAGTTGTGTGCTCCTATTTCCTATTGCCTGAGGAAGCGGGTATAGACCCGTGAAACGCGTTACAACCCCCTGGAGTATACCAAATAAACATTTTATATTTTTGAATAAGACAGTCTCTTGAGTCTGCTAGCAGGAGGTAAGTCCACCGCTGCCTCCTAAGCATTTTTAAAGTTTTAATAACGGTTTTCATACTTTTGGTGCCTCTGTTCTATTCTCGTCATATATATATCTCCACCCCTAGTGGAGGGGGATACCCCTTTTTCTACTATCTACAGAGAGCGACTTCTTAATCCTGAGTGAGGACAGGACAATCTCCTCACCTGCCTATACAGTGGTTGCCTGGCGGTAACCCTGGTTTGTGAGTATAACATACTCTTTCCATATTACCAATTTTAATACCTACTACACTATATTGGGCTCTCGGTTTCTCTTTTTCATATCATTGTACTGTAGTACCCCTGCACTGCAAGCTTTGGAGTTTTCTGTCTTCCCCTTCTGCAAAGATGATGACTGGAGTCATCCTGGTGGAAGAGGAAGAAGAGGTGATACTGCTGGACTTGAATTTCTGCAGCTCATTAAGCAGGGGTGTCAAACTCAATCGCATAAGAGGACAAAAGCTAAAACATAGTCTAATGTTTTGGAGGGCCTGCTCCTCCCCTTTCTGCAGAGTAGCCCAGTGGAGCAGTTTAATATTTACTTACTCCAGTGCTGATTCAGGTCTCCTCTGACCTATTAATGTAGTAGACTTTTTCTTTTTGACAAATAGCATGGTATAATGGTATAATAAGACAGGGTACAAAAGAAGCATTATAGTTCTGATTCAATTGTTAGTCATTAGTTACAGTACCATTGCATTTATTATTATTGTGGTATTGCTTAACCTCCTTGCCGGTTATCCCGAGCTCAGCTCGGGATAACCTGCGTAGGAGCATTTCTGTTTTTCAAAATTTTTTTTTTACTGCACGCAGCTAGCACTTTGCTAGCTGCGTGCAGTTTCCGATCGCCGCTGATTCGCCGCCCCCCCCCCCCCTCCAGACCCCTTGCGCAGCCTGGCCAATCAGTGCCAGGCAGCGCTGAGGGGTGGATCGGGATTCTACTCTGGTAACGTTACGGCCGTATTAAACCAACTATTGGCATACCATATACCACACTGTAAGATGTATGTAAAGCTTGTGCGGTGTCATGAAGTATAATGCACATTACCCATTTCAGAAACAAAATGGGAGCAAGTGCACTAGAGGTTGTTGGAGCTTCAGGGAGAGCTAGAGACTACAGAAGTAATCAAGCAAGGCAGTTATTTTTCCATGACCATTGCTACAGAGGTTCGCATGGATGGTGACACAGCTTGTATAACAGGATCCCAAGATAGAAACAAATATAAACTAACTCTGAACTGTTATTGTGAAATGACCTGTACTGGGTATGTTATAATTTTGTTTTAAATGTTGGCAGAGCTATTTATAAGGCCACTGGCACTGCCTGAGTTTATTCTGCAGAACAGCAACACTTGGTACATTCTTGTATATTAAGTGGTCCTAAAGCCCTGAGATGCAATGAAATATTTCACCTAATGTGGTTTTCCTGAGTTTTTTACAATTTCTCTCTTTTTAGCTCTATGACCCGGCCGCTTCATCAATATGCACTTAAAATGACTCCGTTCTGAAAGGGATATAGAGGGTGCCAAATTGATTTTCTTTTAAATAATGCATGTTGCCTGGCTGTCCTGCTGATCCTCTACCTGCAATACTTTAAATCACTATCCCAGAATGAGTTTGGTACATAGAGCAGGTGCTTTGAATAAAGTCTGAATACACTGGCACATGATTGCCTCTAGTGTGTGATTCAAACACTACTGAAGGTAAAAGATAAGCAAGACAGCCAGAATAATGGCATTGTATAATAATAAATAAACATGCTTGGTGAAATTTGCCTTCTTAACCTCTTGAGGACCATGGTGTTAAACCCCCCTAGTGACCAGCCTAATTTAACCTTAATTGGCCACTGCAGCTTTAAGACCAAGCTGCAGGGCCGTATAACTCTGCACACAAGTGATTTCCCCCCCCCCCCTTTTCGCCCCACCAACAGAGCTCTCTGTTGGTGAGGTCTGATCGCCCCCCCCCCCCCTGTGTTTATTTTTTTTAATAAATATTTGTTTGTTTGTTTTTTGAATATTTTGCTATTTTCGTCTTTTTTTCTAAATCCCCTCCCTCCCCCCAGCCGGCCAATCACGGCGATTGGCTGTCATAGGCTTCTGCCTATGAGAGCCGATCGCTCTCTTGTCCCCCAGGGGGACAGCCGTGTCACACGGCTGTCCCCTGTACAGCGCTGCTGCTGATCGCAGCGCTGTACATGTAAATACACAGCGGTTTCGCCGTGTAACAGTCTTCCGAGCGGCGATCGCCACTCGGAGACTGAAGGCGGAGCTCAGCTCCGCCCACCAAGCGGGAGATGCGCGCGATCTCCCGTAAACTGCTGCCCCAGGACTTTACGCCAATTGGCGTTAGCTGGTCCTGGGCTGACGCCGCGGCCACGCCCATCAACGTGACGCGGGCGGCAAGCGGTTAAAACAGAAGAAAACTTGCAATAATTCAGCTATAGTGAACATTTGTGGCTACCCACAATGCACCAATACTAAATATGCAAATTATCTATTTTCGCCCCTGTAAGCCAGGCAAGCATCTAGAACCGCTGGTGTATAGCAAGCCTATAGCTTTAAATATTTCACAGCCACACCAGCCCCACATGCAGACAGCCTGTTTTGGACTTTTGGTCCTCGTCAGTACATGGCAGGGATTGATATGGCTGTATGGTATGGGATGATATCCTTTATACTGCTCTCAATACAGGGCCACTTTAACTGTAACCTCCCTTGAGCTGGACCCACACTGCTTCGGGTGTCATTTATTTTATAAATACTACAGAATGGAAACAATCTTCTTTGGCTTTGGGTTAAAGAAGGCAATATGGTTAATGACAGCCTTTGAAGGAAAGGCTGACTTAGTAATCAAATAGAAACCAAAGTCTGTGGAAATAAATATAGAATATAGGAAAAAAACAGCAGATGGTGCTTTTTTAACACACACATCACATTAAATTTGATACCATTTTTATTCCCACACTCTTGGGTAAGCTTTTCATCCAGCTGCCATTTCCTTCATGGAAATACAAGTACACAAAATTACAGTGTTACTCGGGTTCATTATTAATACTGGCCAATTGGATATAATTAAATGCACAGAAGCACTAAATTACATAATCATACTTGCAGTACAAGTAAAGTATGTTCATTTTTTATAAAAACTTGTGAGCATGAGTACATTAGCTTTTTTTTTTTTTTTTTAGTATGTGTTGATTACACGTCTCCATGTACTCGCCCTTCAGGAAAACTAATAGTAACATAAAGAATTTATAATAATTGACAGTTCAATCATTATTACCCCCAGACCATCAACTCCACAGATTGGCTGGCAGGCAAAGCATGGTAGTTATGAGCAGAAAAAAAAACTGTAATTAGTCCCACCCAGAAGGCAATGTTGGGTTTAGGAAATGAAAGCTTCTAGCAAAGCAAATAATCAATCTAAAGAGCAGCTCTGTTAATTATGTTGTAATTTACTATCCTAAACAAGGAATTAGTTAGAATTGGCTTGCTTATCACTAATGCATGGAAACCAACACAGAATTGGGTGAAGATTCAGATAAAAGGCAGACCATGACACACATATAACAAGTCACACCACAGAGGAAATCTGCGTCTATCAAAAATGGGTGCCAGGGAAATTGGGGTGCCGGGTTAAGCTGCAAGAAGAACAGCATCAATGTTGCCCATATTCTACTATTGAGAGCTGGCTAATGATGCTCTATTATTGCCTTACTTTACCCTTCCTCTCACACTAACCCTCTCTCTATCTACTTCTAACATTAACCTACCGCTATCTAGGCCTGTGACCTGTGACCCACTACAGATCGCTGATTGCAGTCGCCAGCGTTTTTGTTAGTGTTTTGTAAGGCGATTTCAGTAAGAATTTCCAGCGTTTTTTGGAGCCATTTTATTTGCGTACTAATGATTGCAAAAGCAATTAGCAATTACATTTTTGTTGGTGGTTCAGGTGGTAAAATCACTGCAAAATCTCTTTTGTACAGTGATTGGTAATTGATTTTGTAGCAATTCTATACTTAACATTGAATTGCAATCACTGTGACTTGGCCAAATCACAAGTGCTCCAGTAAGCTCACCTCCAATTACTTTCATTGGCAAAGCGATTTTTGGAATGGCTGACGATTATTGGCAATTCCAAATTTCTGCCGAAAGCACTCTAGCGGGTCCTGGGCCCTACATTATCCCCCTTCCCTATTCCTAAAGCTAACCTACTGCTATCTAAGACCATATAAGTAGGGCTCCCTATAATATTTCCATTCCATGGAAGTACGTGAAATACCTATATAGCAACTCCACTGTTATTTGAAATAAGACCCTGCATCTAAGTGTCTTCTTTTCAGGTTCATTTTATTGTTGATATCTAATGTGTCTTTGTACACCAGGTATTGTTTATCCTGAAAAACTTTGGCTGTCTGCAATGATGACTAATATGAGGGGGTGTAGCTGGGGGAGACCTAAAATCTGTGCCACTAAAATGTGTCCTTTGTCCCTCGTCTCAAAATGTTAAGCACTATGCTCTTAACAGACTTTTAATTAAGCTTGTTCCTTCTCTTGCTTGAGCTGTGTTTCTCCATACAATAGAGACATTGTCCGCACACACACCTGGTCTGTTATGCTGGTCCCAGAGACATCAATGGAGAGAAGCGAACCCATATTTCCAACAAGTTCAATGCCAGAATCACTCACATTCTCACAAAAGCGAATATTTAGGAAGTTTAGGTTGTGACACCTACGGAAAAAACAAACATTTTATTTGCATTCATAAGCAATAGATAAAGTAAAGAATGCTAGTAAGAGTACTTATAGAGGAACTTTACTAAATATAACTTAATGAATAAACTTCATTTTTTTGTAGTATTAATTTGTAAATTATTTAGTCAATGTTTGCCTACCATTTACCTACCTTGCCCTCATTTACATTTTTAAAGTCATTGGGAATCTTTAATAAAAAATAAAAAAAAGCCAGATACTTACTTACCTAAGGAGAGGGAAGGCTCTGGGTCCTAATGAGCCTTCCAACTCCTCTCCCAGTGCCCATTCCATTACAGGATCCCCCGTAGCAGCATTCAACAAATTTGGTCAAATGCTGCTGTCTCAGCAGCTGGAGGGAGGCTTTGGAAATCTTCTGGAGCCGAGCACAGTATGGAGCTGCCTGTCTGCGGGAGGACTCTGCTCCCGAAGACTTCTGAAGTCTCCCCAGGGTGGGGGTTTCAAACTGGGGATCCTGCGCTGCACCAAGGGCACTGGGAGAGGAGATGGAAGGCTTAGTAGGACCCAGAGCCTACCCTCTCCTTAGGTAAGTATCTGGCTTTTTTTTTTATTATTAATGACTCCCAATGACTTATCAGTGGTGCCAGCATCTTTACTGCTAGCAAGGTTGTGTGATGTTTTTTTCCCCATCTGTGTAATGAGCAGTAAGTTTGTAAAGCCCTAAAGTGGCCCACCTTTCCTCAAGTTATTGGGTGCTATGACCTGGGTGGCTAGCAAACACCACCATACCATATGCAGAAGTAGTAGAGATTCAGGTCAGCACACCAGTTGTATATCAAAAGCGTCAAGCTTACAAATTTATTGCATCAGGTACAGTCCACAAAGTTACAGCTGACAATTATTTCAGGGCCCCATGGGGTCCGCTCTCTCAAAGCACATTGTAGACAAATACAGTGACAAACTAAGTGCAAAATTATATACTGTACAATATCCAGTGTACAACACCAAAATGCTGAAGTAGACCACACCCTGCGGGGAATTGTTTTTAAAAAAATACTTTAGTTGCCTCATATTTGTATGCAATCGTTTTGTTCACCCCACTGCATTACATCTGAAAGAATGCAATTCAACTGCAACTGAGTAGTTTCATTTAAAATTCATTGTGGTAAAGTAGAACCAAAATTAGAAAAAGTTGTATCTGTCCAAATATTTATGGACCTAACTGTATCTGTTAAATTCCTTTCATTTCACTGCCAGATCCTAGTATGCTCTCTATGGCTCACTAAATTGACACAAACTGTATATTGTTATAAAGAAATAACACCTAACATATGGGATCAATTGGCCACTCATGCTTTTCATTTCTCTCCATGACATGTTTTGCTGGCATCTCAAGTATAATATTCAAAATAAAATGTCAGGCTGAATTGGAAGGCCTGCAATACTCCAAATACTAGTCCTTTCACAGTTCTACTCCACTAGCCCAGAACAAATCATGAGGGCTCTTTCACATCAGAGCTTGCGTTGGAGAACGCTCAAAGCATACGTTTTGTTGTATGCGTTTTAATGCGTTTTGATATGCGTTGCACTGCAGTGAGTGTGCGTTTTTAATCCGTTTTCAATGCGTTACAGGACATAGGAAAACGCAGGTAATTTTTTTTTCTTTTAGTTTTCAACTTTCTACATTGTTCCTCTGTTGCATTCTGGGACTGATTGCCTGCGTTAACGGATTAAAAACGCGCATAGTGTGCGTTTTACATTGACTAACATTGTAACGCATAAAGCTAGCGTTGGCCAAAAAACTGCGCCTGGGTGCAGTGTAACGCAACGCACAAAAAGGCTGCGTTATATGTGAAAGCTAAAATGAAAGTCTATGGACTTTCATTTCACCTTGGGTAACGCAAACTTTATCCTTTGCGTTGAAACGCAGAAAATCTGCCCTAATGTGAAAGAGCCCTGAGCAAAAGAAAACACACAGCTCCTATGAAAGTTACTGAAAGCAGTTCTATTCTAGTTTCAACATACAGCCAGTTGGCATGCATGAAAAGGACATCACAATCACTAATGTTTGTCAAAAGGCATAGTATTTGACAGAACTCTGCAGCCAGAAATATGGATTTTATTGGAAGGTGCTGTCAAAATACAATGCAACATACCATGAAAAAATAATCAGACTGCAAGATAAAGGTAGCTGCACTATAGCAGAATGCCTGATATGCGCTCAACCAGGATACTTTCAGAATGTATTTTTTTTCTCCATGTCTGTGTGAGCTTCCTTCATGTGCTTTAGTACCACCCTAAAATATAATCAGCCATAGCCATATAACTGCTCTGACTGTGAACCCCTTAATGGATTATTAGTTTAACCTTCTTGGCGGTAACCCCGAACGTAGTTCGGGGTAAGCCGCCGGAGGGTGCCGCTCAGGCCCTGCTGGGCCGATTTGTTTAATTTTTTTTTTGCTGGACGCAGCTAGCACTTTGCTAGCTGCGCCAGCACCCCGATCGCCGCCACCGCGCGCCCGATCGCCGCTATCCGGTGCGGCGCGCGGCCCCCCCCCCCCCAGACCCCGTGCGCTGCCTGGCCAATCAGTGCCAGGCAGCGCCGAGGGGTGGCCCGGGACTCCCAATGACGTCCCGACGTTAGTGACGTCGGTGACGTCATCCCGCCCGTCGCCATGGCGACGGGGGAAGCCCTCCAGGAAATCCCGTTCTTTGAACGGGATTTCCTGATCGGAGATCGCCGAAGGCGATCGAAGAGGGCGGGGGGATGCCGCTGAGCAGCGGCTATCATGTAGCGAGCCCTGGGCTCGCTACATGATATAGAAAAAAATAAATTAAAAAAAAACTGCCGCGCTGCCTCCTGGCGTATTTTTTTATACCGCCAGGAGGGTAATGGTCTTTACATAGTGGAGCAGAAAACGTACAAATACTATGTAAATGTATTATTTATTATTGTTGATTTATAAAGCACCAGCATATTCCGTGGTGCTGTACAAAGTAGGAAACACACATGGGGCCCTTATGCAATTCACCTTTTCTCCTGAGTTTTCAACCTAGGAGACAATTTTACATCTTCAATTAAAATTAACTTTTTAGCACTCTGCAATGGAAAAAGTACCAAAAAGGAGATGAAAAAGTACTGTCAAAATTATGTTGAGTATTTATTTGCCTGCTGGTGGTGCAAAGGGCATTTTATTTACAAGTTGTGAAAATATCACCTAGAAGAATGAGAATAGGCAAATGAGTAATGCTGTGATTCCAGTTGTGTGATTCCCGTCAGTTTCTCCACAAGCAAATTTGGATGAGGAGTTAGGCCCACTGCACACCAAAACCGCTAGCAGATCCGCAAAACGCTAGAGGTTTTTGCAGCAGATTTCAGAACGATTCTAGGCATGTTTAGAGAGGTTTTCTAAACATGCCTAGCGTTTTTTGGAGCGTTTTTGTGTAGCAGATGTCATATATTGTTACAGTAAAGATGTTACTGAACTGCTACTGTAGCAAAAACGCCTGGAAAACCGCTCTGATCTACCATTTTTCCGAGCGGTTTGCGCTTTTCCTATACTTTACATTGAGGCAGAAACGCTTCTGCAAACCGCAAAAGTGCTGCAGGACCCACGTTTGCAGTTTGCTAAAAACCTCAAACCGCTGGTGTGCACCAGCCCATTGAGATACATTAGCCAAGCGTTTTCACAGGCGGAAGCGGTTTGCGAAACGCCTCAAAAACCACTCGTGTGCACCAGGCCTCAGCCCATTGAAATCAATAGACTGCTTCCGAATTCAGGTGTTGGGGAAAAATCGGAGTGCCTCCTGAATTTATTTGGACATCACATTCAAATTCGTATATGTCTAGAGAGATTCTGATGCAATTGTACCTCAGCACAGGTACAGCGTCCGATTTGGAAATGGATGTGGCCCCCTAGTGGAAACTCAGCCTAAGTCTATAGTATAATATAGGTAATGTTATATTATCAATATTTAAACTATCGGCACCACTTAGCGCCCAATGCACCAAGTCACGCCATGATATGTACTCAAGAAATTATATACAGGAAACATGTCATGCTTAATTAATGGATTTTACCACAGGCCTTGATTGAGTGTTCCATACTGTATTATTTACAACACAAATTTACAAAAAACAAGTTATGGAGATATTTTATGCATGTTTAGCTTTTAAAAGACGTTCACTCTCTTCAGTTTATCCCTAAAATATTCCATAATTAAGTTATGTGTTAAAAAAAATGCTATAATATTTAAGTTCTAAATCAAACTTTTTGAACTGCATTTCCCCAGTGTGATAATACAGGCAAACTTTCTTACTTTTGGGCAATTCTGAGAAGTGACAGGTCACTGACACGCAGACAGTTTGTTAAATTTAGCTCCCTTAGCTTGCTTCCCGAAGGACCTTCCAAAACTTGTCTAACTCCTGGGTCACTGATCCTGCAAAGGAAACCACATTAGATTACACTAGATGTGCAGAGAACTACGATTCAACAGTTTGCAAGCTATATTTATCCTGTCCAACCACTTCTGGGATTATTGTATGGAGGAAAAAAAATCAACTGTGTTCATAGCTAGATAGAGAAGTTTGTGCAAACTGGGAATCTTTTCAACACAGATGTATTTTTTAAATGTTTGCATGCATTAACAGCAGGGACTAAAATGTAATACTGCTAGTGAAATACCTTCATTTTGAATTCTATTCAAATTTAATACACAATGGTTTATAGCAGACCAATTTAAGAAAAAGTATGAGCACAAACTTCATAGTATTTGGTATGTTCCCAGTTTGGTTTAATGACATTATGCACTCAAGCTGGCATGGACAACAGTCATGTTATCCCCTCATCATAGGCGTCAGCAGGAAGGGGTAGGGCTACTTGACCCCTTGCACTGCCACCTGTTAGAAAGCTACTGCAGGCTTTGCTAATTGCACTATTCCATATCCACTGGAGGTAGCTTCCACTCTGTTTACACTGGGTGACCTTATCCTGACAACTGGCTGGCCACAGTGCTCATACTGCATCAGCACTGTGGCCAGCTGGTTGTTAGAATATGAGGAAGCTCATCAGTCAGAACGCTGAGTGGCTGCCACTGTGAAATGTAGCTGCCAGCTAACCAATCAATCACCTAAAGGGCGCAAGATGGGTTATCTTGGTGCCAGCTCCAAGCCAAGTAGTGCCTGCTTTGAGAGCCGTAACATTGTTACGACTATAGCAGCACTGGGCAGTCAGCAGGAAAATATTTGTGTTATATTCCCCTACTTTGCCGCAAGCAGGGAGAACCATCTCACGGTTTCTCTCTGCGCCAAGCACAACATCGCTGGGAGCATACGTATGTCACAGGGCGCCCATGATGATGTCAAATTATACTCAGTCATTGGCCAAAACTGGAAGGTAGGTGTTTCATGGTGACTGATAGATACTGCTAGTTTCAGGCACTTCTCAGTTCCAAGTTAGCCAGGAGAAAACAAGAGATACTGAGCAATGTGCAGCCAACATAAACAGTATATCGCAAAAGTGAGTACACCTCTCACATATTTGTAAATATTTTATTATCCTTTCACGTGATGACACTGAAGATATGGCACTTTGGTATTATGTAGTAGTCAGTGAACAGCTTGTATAACAGTGTAACTTTGCTGTCTACATTTGTCATCTGCTATAGGGAACACTGTTTTCAAGTACATATATAATAATCAGGGATGAGCTCTGGATAAAATTTGAATGAAATCTGAATGAGTTTCATTCAAATTTCATCCTCTAATTAGTGCCCCTGAGCGGGTGTGTGCGGGGGAGGGGAGGTTAAATTTACCCAGCAGCCTTCTTCTTTAACCCGTCCAACGGCGCATCCCACGATGTGTTCCAAGCCGCGGTCACATGACTACAAACACTTCCTCCTTCCGGGTTGAAGGAGGAAGCGTAGTAGTCGTGACGCGGCTGGGAACGTAGCGTGTGACGGGTTAAAGAAGTAGGCTGCTGGGTACATTTAACCCCCCCCCACCGCACACACCCGCTCAGGTGCAGTAATTAGAGGATGATTTCATCTGAATTTTATCTGGAGCTCATCCCTGATAACAATAATAATAATACTACAGTAAAATCTCTTTCTAGTAACTGCTGATATAGTAAACCACTTGCTATAGTAAACGCAGTCCCCAGGTCCCAGCCATGCACCTCTGTGAATATACAATGTACAGTATGACCAATTCTGATACACTGTAGTAAACTTCTGATATAGTAACTACTTGGCCAGGTTCCTTGGAGTTTAATATGAAGGGATTGTACAGCGCTTATCTCCTGTCAGATTCAAAGTGCTTGCGAGCTAGAGCTACTAAGGGCATGCTCAATAGGCCACCCTGCAGTGTTGTTATTATTATTATTGATTTATATAGCATCAGGGTCTTCCTTGGTGCAGTACAGAATACAAGGTATAGCATTAGCAATACAATATAAACAATACGACAGTTAACAGTGCAAAACAAAGGTGAATTACAGCTGATGCAGTGAACAAATCAGTTACAAATTTTTACATAATGATGGAAGATATGCACACACACACATTACACAGCGTTGTTAGACAAAAGGGGATGAGAGTCCTGGACAATTGGCCTTACAGTCTAGGGGTTAAGGGATAGGGAGTATTACCCAAGGACTCCTTACTAAATAGATCCTAGCCTACTGCATAGGAGCAGCCAAGCTTCTAACCCTGGCCTCCTGATAACGTACTGGTTAAGGACGGGGCCCTTAACCAGTACACTATCCAGCCACTCTACATATATCACTAGCCTAAACTAGTTAAGAGGTATCAGGCTTCTTTGAGATAAGAGGAGCTAAATGCCTGGTATTCACTGTGCAATTTCCAATCAGATCGATGAGTCAAATCGATAATTCACAACAGGTCTGATCAGGCTTGTGATGTTTTTCCGATTGGTTTTCCAATCGTTTCTGTACAAAATCGATCGGAAACCTAATCTGACCTGTCAAGAAATTATCTGTTCGACCCTTTGATATGACAGGAAAGTGCATGGTGAGTACCAGGCATAAGAATGTCACCCCTTTTACATTTGGCCATTTTTGGATGGTTCACAGTGCATTGTGAGCACTATAAAGATGGCCAGTTGCAAAGTGCATAGTCCATATATCACTTCAAATAAAAAAAAGCAGCAAAAAAGCAGTGCTCCCACTTTAAAGCATTTTACTGTATTTAAAAATCAAGATAACATTTTCTAAAATCTACTTTTATTCCCTGTAAAAGTCATTTCACATATGACAATGCAACCATTCACAGCTGAAATGAGTTGGGGGTAGGGTATTATAGTGTCTGTGCCAAGAATACCTCATGAATCAGCTGAAGGCACTTTTTAGTTAGAAAAGTCGTCATTCAAAGGGTGTAATAACAGGTAAAGTACAGTTGCATGGTGTATACTTCAGCTGAAGCAATGTCTTCACATTTTGCAGCTGCTGTACAGTGCTTTCAAGCTCTCACATCTGTATTCTATTAACTTGTATCGTTATAAAAGAGGTAAGGTTGTCCCAGCTGCTGAAATTTATTGGTAGTATACATAACAACTATATTTTTTCCATCAAAACATACGAGAACATAAAATCGAGGATAGTGTTATTTCAGGAGGGTAAAGCTCATTCTTGCTTCTTCTGTGCTAGGCAACTATCAGGCTTATGCAGTAAATGCAGCGCAAACATCAATGAGAATGAGTAGCATGGAGTAAATTGAGGCAAGCAAATCAGTACACTCAGATACCAGACTTAATTTCCACGTTTTTTCTCCACTAAAATTCTAAAGCTTAAAGTGTAACTGTCGGGCATAAAATCAATTCTTTATTTTTATCTGGTAAACAAGTAATAAGGATGCTAACCAGGCAATTCAAAAGTTAAAATCACTATTACTTTTCTTGTTTATAAATGATCATTCCCCAGTTGACCTGACTCTTATTTGGTACACACAAAATGTGGTATTACAAAAAAAGTTGCAGGGAATGCTGGGTTGTCCTTTTTTGCTTCTCTACTTCCCCTCAGGACTTAAAGAGGAGCTCCAGTGAAAATAATATAATAAAAAAAGTGCTTCGTTTTTACAATAATTATGTATAAATGACTTAGTCAGTGTTTGCCCATTGTAACATCTTTTAAATCCCTGATTTACATTTATGACATTTTTACTGTTGGCAGGTGATGTAGCTGCTGCATGCTTTTTTGGCAGTTGGAAACAGCTGTAAACAACTATTTCCCACAATGCAACAAGGTTCACAGACAAGAAACTGCCAGGAGTACCACAGTCCTCAGAGTTTCTTGTGGGAGGGGTTTCACCACAATATCAGTCATACAGTGCCCCTGATGGTCTGTTTGTGAAAAGGAATAGATTTCTCATGTAAAAGGGGGTATCAGCTACTGATTGGGATAAAGTTCAATTCTTGGTCGGAGTTTCTCTTTAACTAATGCAGCCTGATTGGCTGAAGCCTCTTTCCCTCCTGTTTTCCCCTCCCACACCTCTGTTCCTCTCTGATTGGCCAATATTTCTCATGCAGAGACAATGCACTTTCTATAGTGAAGTGCGGGCAAATCAGGCAGAGGAGAGTAAGGGAGGAAATTACATCATTATTGGCTTCAAAATAGCCACAGTTGAAATGGGAAATGCTAAGAAGGATTCTCTCTTTTTTTTATTCTAGAAAAATCACTTAAATAAAAATGTGGACAGTGCAATACACAAGTAGCACAAGTATTTATCTGCTTATATATGTGTTTTTTTCTGAGATATTATGGCTGACAGCGAAGATGTAGCGACTGTAAGGAAAAAAAAAGTCAGATACTAACCTGTGGAAAGAAAAGACTCTGAACCTCATAGAGCTGTCCCTCTCCTCTCTCGGCATTCTCATTCCAACACTGTCCCCTGTGCAAATCTGCTGCTTCCCTTGGGACGCTTCAGAAGCACCCCTGTCCTGAGTGCTTCCGAAGACAAGCGGCTCTGTATTGCACATGCACGAATGTGTGGCAGTGTGTGCTCACGCATGCGCAGTATGGAGCCACCTATCTTCAGAAGCACTCAGGGACACGAATGTTTCCGAAGCCTTCCAAGGATGCCCGAAGGCATATCCGAGCAGTAGGCTGAATACCTACAACGGGGGGACAGCCCTGGAATGCGAGGGGGGAGAAAGGACCGGGAAGGCTCTTTAGGATTCAGGCCCTTTCCTATACATAAGTGGTGAGTACCTCCCCTTTTTTTTTCTTATTTCGATTCAGTATTAATATATGTATAGTTATGTCTATGGGCACATCAGCCAATACTAACTTTAGATCTCCTAAACCAAACTTTCCTGATCTGCGTATGTTTAAAAAAGGTGCCGGTTATTTGGGCGCTGGATATTGCCGTAAACTATTTTTGATATTCAGAATATCAGTAATGTTACCAATATTCCCATATTAGCCTCCTGAGCCTACATCTCACTGTTCCCTGTCCACACCTAACACTAATACCCCACCTATGCCTAACACTAACTTCCCCCTACTTACATCTGCTGCATGCCTCATTTACCTTCTGCATCTAATCTTCCCATTCACAAAACGTTTAATCCTATCAACACCAGGACTGCTGATAGCTATCATATCAAATGCCTTAATAAACTATTGCCCAGTTTGTTGGGCACCAAGTTTAGCAGTTGTGTGAAGGGGAAAGGGGGAGAGAGAGATCTACCTTGTAAAATTCCCAGAAAATTCTTAAGTCAGTCTTAGGTTAACAAAAATGCTGTTATAGGTTGTCCCAGTAAGTTTAGTAAAAATCAACATATTGCAGTGTGCATGAGTGACAGTACCTACCTTATACAATCTGCTACATTCAGTACAGTAATGTTCTTCAATGAGGAAATTGCCTTAAGACTGATATCTGTAATCTTTTGACAATCTGCCAAATAAATGTGGTTCAGGCTAGGACACGATCTACTAATGGCTTTGATGCTAGCATCAGTGATCCAATTATTTCCTGAAATAAAATAAAAGAACATCATAGTGAAAAGAAGAAAATTCAAAAATGGAAAGTTACTAATCAGTACACTCTTCACCTTCAATTCTGATCTTCACAAGCTTCTTTCCATGTGCAAGGACTTTAAAGGCAGAATCGGTAAGATGAGGGGAGCCTAGCAAAGACACTGAAGTAATGTTCTGGCACTTTTCCAGCAGAGTCTAATAGACCAAAACACAAATGATGTACCAGTTAAAAGTATAAATAGTCAACAGGTCAATCCTTGACTTTCATCGTTAAGGATTTTATTTAAAATGGTCTTCACTTTCATGTAACTTTAAAATTAGTTTGTACAAACTAAACTGCTATTATTATTATGTATATGGCACCAAGATCTGTGATGCTATACATTTTAATAGTATATGATGCAAAGAAAAAAAAAATTCCACGACAAACAACTATTACAGAATGCCCTGTATACATAGCTACATAGCAGAGATTGACACTCTGCTTTTTTATCTCACTGGTTTTCCCATCTATGGTGTATGCAGTCACTCGGTGTGGTCACTTCTAATTTTTCTCCTGGTTGTCAGAGTGTACACTGCAAAAGTGAATTTTTCGGTTTCGGTATAATAATGCCAATATTGCATTGGAAGGAGGACAAGGAGAAGTAGAACAATAGTCAGTAATAGTTAATTTCATGTAATTTTTATGTCCACGATGTGATTCATTAAGATACCTAATGTAAAGCAAACCCGAAGCAACCCCCCCCCCCCCAAAAAAAAAAGTTAGATACTTACCTAAGAAGAAGGAAGCTTCTGGATCCTCCAGAGTCTTTCCACGTCCTACTCGACCCTGCTGTCACTAGCCCGGAGGCTAGTTTTTAGTTATATAGGTTTTTTTTATAATATTACATCATTCTGTTATATTTGCAGTTTACAAACCACACTGTATTTTAAACTATAAAACAAAGCAGTGCTAATGACCCTTTGAACTGCATATGTATTAGTACGCTGCCGGTGAGTTGGGCACAGGGCAAGCCAAATGGCGGCTCACCCTGCTGCCAATAAACTCCCAGGTGGCGTTAAATACTATTCCCCCTCGGAGTCTTTGTAACTCGGAGGAAGATGTAATTCGGGGTGTAAAGCCGGAGCCCCGAACTACTCTTACATGCCCCGAGAAGCACATCATTGCTGCTATGGGGTGCCCAGGTTTGGCACCAAAACCACCTGCTTTGTTTGAACTTCCTTGCAGTAAAACCTTATCTGAAGCTGTCTCTGACCGTTTCTTTGATGTATAAGTGCTTCAGAAGAGCTCAGAGAAGCTCTTTTGCATAGGTAACAATTTAACTTTCTTAATTCTTCCTGTACTGGAAAACAATACTAGACTATTTTCTTTGCTACTAATGTTCTACTTCTTAGCTGTACTAGACATACAATTCATTATATCATAAGTTTTGTTTTGCTTCGGTGTCACTGTAAGGGGCCAGAGACTGCTGGTACGCAAGTGGTTAAACAACTATACCACTGCCCAGAGTGCTACACATGATAAATAAACATAGAGAGGTGCTTTTAAAGTGGACCTGAACTCAGAATGTCCTCTCTTCTCTAAAAGATACACAACAGCATAATAACCTTTAAACAAAAAAATGTATTTGTAAACATCCTGCACTTTCATATGAGCTTATCTGCCATATCTGCCGTGGCAGTCATGTGACACAGGGAAGTGATAAAATTACAACTTGTGATTAGACACAGATGAGGGGGAATTAGACAGGCTGAACTCTCTCTAAATACATACAGGGTGCATTCTCTATGTTTTCCTTCTGTCCTGTGCAAGAGTTCAGACCCACTTTAAGCAGTTTGCATGATTTAGCGGTGATAACAACAGTGTATTACACAATAAACCTTGGCCATGAACACTGTGCTCAGACTAAACAGACAAAATAAAACTTGCACAAAATAGTTATAGCTTTTCTTCCCATAGCAAAGAAAAAAAGCTCTGCACAAAACTTACTGACTGTACTGCTTTACACAAAGGCATCTTCCAAACAACATGCATTAATTCATTTCTTTGGCCTGACCTTAAGCATTCACATCACTGTTTATTTAGACCATACAAGGCAGCACATAACAACAATACAATTGTCTGCAAAAAGTGGGGATGAGCCTTTGACATTTCTAACTCAACAATATATTTCATGTTTTCATATTGCTGTGGCACAATAAAATGTCATCGTAAATGTTTGGGTTATTTAAGTGACAATGAAAAGCTGGTGTACAGTCTGAAAGGAAGTGGCAAGAGAAATATAGTTACATAGGGGGCCATATGCAATTCACTTTTTTCACCTGAGTTTTCTCCTAGGTGATATTTTTAAACTTGTCAATAAAATGCTTTTTAAGCCACCAGAAAGCAAGAAAATGCTCAAAATAATTTTTATCTAACTTTTTCACCTACTTTTTGGTACTTTTTTTGGTGAAAAAGTGCTGGAAAACTTTTTGAAATTGAAGATGAAAAATTATCTCCCAGGAGAAAACTCAGGTGAAAAAGTGAATTGCATATGGCTCACAGAAACAAAACTGAGAGATAATACTAAAGAAGGGATATGACCCAATTTATCACAAACTCAAGCAGTTCTATAATCAAAAGTACATTTTACGTATCATGTAGACAAAAGATATATTAAATATTAAAAGAGATGCATAAGATGCCCTCACTTATAGCCACCCTACAAGAACCCAACATTTTTTGCACTTGCCACAAACTGACACACATTCTACAGAAAGCAGAACAGTTGGTTACATAGTTACATAGTTATTTTGGTTGAAAAAAGACATACGTCCATCGAGTTCAACCAGTACAAAGTACAACTCCAGCCCGTCCCCCACATACCCCTGTTGATCCAGAGGAAGGCGAAAAAACCCTTACAAGGCATGGTCCAATTAGCCCCAAAAGGGAAAAATTCCTTCCCGACTCCAGATGGCAATAAGATAAAATCCCTGGATCAACATCATTAGGCATAACCTAGTAATTGTAGCCATGGATGTCTTTCAACGCAAGGAAAGCATCTAAGCCCCCTTTAAATGCAGGTATAGAGTTTGCCATAACGACTTCCTGTGGCAATGCATTCCACATCTTAATCACTCTTACTGTAAAGAACCCTTTCCTAAATAAATGGCTAAAACTTTTTCCTCCATGCGCAGATCATGTCCTCTAGTCCTTTGAGAAGGCCTAGGGACAAAAAGCTCATCCGCCAAGCTATTATATTGCCCTCTAATGTATTTATACATGTTAATTAGATCTCCTCTAAGGCGTCTTTTCTCTAGACTAAATAAACCCAGTTTATTTAACCTTTCTTGGTAAGCGAGACCTTCCATCCCACGTATCAATTTTGTTGCTCGTCTCTGCACCTGCTCTAAAACTGCAATATCTTTTTTGTAATGTGGTGCCTAGAGCTGAATTCCATATTCCAGATGTGGCCTTACTAGAGAGTTAAACAGGGGCAATATTATGCTAGCATCTCGAGTTTTTATTTCCCTTTTAATGCATCCCAAAATTTTGTTAGCTTTAGCTGCAGCGGCTTGGCATTGAGTACGATTATTTAACTTGTTGTCGATGAGTACTCCTAAGTCCTTCTCCAAGTTTGATGTCCCCAACTGTATCCCATTTCTTTTGTATGGTGCTAGACCATTGGTACGACCAAAATGCATGACTTTACATTTTTCAACATTGAATTTCATCTGCCATGTATGTGCCCATATAGCCATCCTATCCAGATCCTGTTGCAATATGACACTATCTTCATGAGAGTTGATGATTCTGCACAATTTTGTATCATCTGCAAAAATAGCAATATTGCTCACTACTGCATCTACTAGGTCATTAATAAATAAATTGAAGAGCACTGGACCCAGTACAGACCCCTGTGGGACCCCACTGCTAACAGTCTCCCATTTTGAGTACGATCCATTGACCACAACTTTTAGTTTTCTGTCCATTAGCCAGTTCCCTATCCATGCACACAGACTCTTCCCCAGTCCTTGCATCCTCAACGTTTGCACCAGACTTTTTTTTGGGAACAGTGTCGAAGGCCTTTGCAAAGTCCAAGTATATCACATCTACAGCATTCCCAATATCCATATAAGCATTCACTACCTCATAAAAGCTGAGCATGTTAGTTAAACAGGACCTCTCCAGGTTGCCTCTCCAGAGTGTTGTAGCACCAGTCTACTGTGAGACAATCAAGCAAGGTTGACTCTCACATTAATGACTTGTACAAACTGCATAGCAAACCAAAACAGTAACAAAGTTCAAGTCCATTGTTTCAAAATAGTAGCAGCAACCGTAACAAGAAGTGCAAGTGTAGCCAAGGCTAGTCGCCATGTCCATGCTTCAATGAGACATGCACAGCAAGCATAACAGTTAGGTGTAGCACAGCATAGATTTAAATTAGATTATAGCAGTAGTGTAATGCCAAAACCTATTGAAACAGTGTCCATAGTTACCAATCCGGACTACTCATGCTGCATCCCATGGTTTGGTATAAGAAGCGGAGGTGCTGGGCTGGAGTATAGACACCAACCTGACATGGCTGCTAGTTAAGTGCATGTACGCCGGTATGGAGGACAGCGAGCGAACCTGTGGTTTCTGTAATAGCCACCCTGCCCTTGCCAGTAAGGCCTGTTCCTACCCCTCCTATAGTGACTACCCTTGCCTCTATGATTATGCCTGCCCCTGTACCTGCAGGTTGTGCAGGCATTTAAGAAAAGGCGCCAAGAGGAGGATTCTGAAGTTGAATTGTCTGAGGCTGAAATTTCTTCCCTAGAAGAAATGTCAGCATCTGAAGGGGAGGGGGGTAAACCTATAGAAGGGGCAAAAATGCAGAAGCTTGCTTTCTCCACTAATATGGATAGTCTTTTGAGTGTTATGTACGCAATAATGGACATTAAGGTAAAGAAAGGGAATTTATCTACCTTAGATAAGATGTATCAGTTTGTCAGACAATCATGCAAATTGTATTCCAGTTCATAATATGTTAAAAGATATGATTAGCAAGGAATGGGAGAATCCAGAGAAGAGGGTTTTCTGGCCTAGGTCCATGGAAAGGAGGTATCCTTTTAAGCCAGAAAATCAAAAGCACTGGGGTCCAATTCCCAAAGCGGACCCTTCATTGTCTAAGATATTCAGAAAAGCTGATGTTCAATTTGAAGACTTTGGGGTCCTGAAAAACCCTCTTAAAAAGAAGGTGGTTAATCTGAGAACCTGGGAATCAGACACTTCAAATTTGAAACTAGCCATTGCTTTTATTTATTTTTACAAATAGTTATCTCATTATTTTATATATGAATTTTACTATTTTTTTTTTATTTTTTTTACTCCCCCCTCCCTCCCTCCTCCGCCAGCCAATCAGCGTGATCGGCTGTCATAGGTTTCAGCAGATCACTTCCGCAGCTACAGAGGGGACAGCCGTGTCACAGGGCTGTCCCCAGTACAGGGCTGCCTTAGATCACAGCGCTGTATGGGGTAATTATATGGCAGTTCCGTCTAACAGTCTCCAAACGGCGATCGCCGCTGGGAGGCTGAAGGTGGAGTACCAAGCGGAGATGCGCGCGCATTAGCACGCGCAATCTCCTGCAAAACAGGCCTCAAGGACCTTACGCCAATCAGCGTTAGGTGGTCCTTGGGCTGCCACCGCATCCACGCCCATCAGTGTGACGCAGTCGGCAATAGGTTATGCTAGCTAATCTAGGATTATTGAGAAAAATCTTTTCAGTCACTCACTCAAACGCCAAAACATTTAACAGTTACCATACTGATATATATATATACTGTGTATATATATATATATATATATATATACTGTGTGTATATATATATATATATATATACACAGTAGTAGAATGCAGTAAATTATTCAGGATAACCACTTTTACTTTAATTATCGTGATTTCAGCATCAGAAACACTTCCTTTATCTATATATTGCTGTAAATTGGCATGTAGCCGTGCTCTCCCAATGATGTCACAGCCTAGGCTGTTTAGCTATTCAGAATTTTCCTCACAGACCATTACTTTATCTCATTTAGGACTGGCAGGCTCTGCCCGCTTAAAGCGGATCCGAGATGAAAAACGAACTAGAACAAGTAACTTGTCTATATATCTTATCTAAAGTTTAGATATCAAATCTAGCTGCAAACAGATTTAATAGAAAATTATTATTTCTTCCTGTGATACAATGACAGCAGCCATGTTGTTTGTAAACATTACACAGAGGCAGGCTTATCTGCACCATCAGCACTCAGACTGTGGAAAAAACCTAATCACCTCTCCTCCCTCCTCCCCTCTGCCTCTGAAATCAATGGCTAGTAACACCTCCTTCTCCCCCTGCCCAAACTGAGCTCCCATTAGCCCTTGCTACTGCCAAGGCTCTCTGAAAACCTGTGGGCGTGGTTTATTTCGTTTATAGGGAACTAGAGTATTAAAACAAAAACAAAAAAGTATTTGGCTTGAGAAATGCCCTATACACAATAGGAAAGGAACACAATTATGCAATGAGTAAAAGTTCACCTCAGATCCACTTTAAGAACCAGAGCCTTTTTTTCATTCTTTAGTTTGTGAAGACTGATTGGGTAACAGTGATCACCTGGTAAGGAGCTAATGAAACTGTTCTCATTACTAATAGTGAAGAAGATCAGCTTACAGCCTAAGCAGTGGCTACATGCGCAACCAACTAGCCTAGGACCATGGGAAACCGGTGTTGTAGACTCTATATTACATCAGAGATTGGGGAATCTGCCATACGCGGCCCCAAGCCAATTGGATTGGCTGTAGAAAGTACAGTAATAGAGACTTTAATTTCTGAGCCTCTTTGAAGTAAAATGAGTAATGTGACCTTCTTGGTTAACAGAAGTGAAGGTAATAGAAGTGGTTAATAGAAGTGTGAGCGTTTGGACAAGGTTTGTGTTGTCCTGGTAAACTTTTGCCCCAATCTTAAGATCTGTGAGCACTGTATGAAAAAATTAAGTTCACAAGGGCAGCCTGTGAAAAAAAGGACATGTTTTGCTCATGTTAGAAGTGGCTGTCTACAAATTAAAATGGAATGGTAATCTTAACATTGCTAAAATATAAAATTGCTTGTCTACCTTTTGTAAGTGTTGCACCCATTTTCTTTTTTACTGAAAATAGTGTTTTTCTCTTAAAAAAAAATAATTGAATGTTCTTACATCTTCCATAGTCTGATGTTCTGTTGTCATTTGCATATGTAAGCCATTATAAAATAAATGTATAGCTCACCATAATGTATTTGGCTTGTATATGCGCCTGTTTCACTGATGCATGTGCTGCAGCTTACATAGCCTCTTAAGAATATGTATCTAGGCAGCATACATCTAGACACACAAAACATAATGGAATTTTCAGATGAAAGCCCTTTGACTTGCATTGTAGAACACATTTTATCCAGATGCAGTACTGGAAATTAACCCAAGACTTCTAGCTGGTTCTATGAGCCAGACCTTGGCTCCAGCATAAATAAAAACTACCAAGATCTCAAGGGAACTTAATTAATCTCTCGCAGTTCTATAAATCTGCCTGGGAGAAGGTAACATTAAGAAATTGTAAGATGACGTAATGTTAGATAATATTCATGTGTGTGCTTTGTACTGGTGCAATGAAAAACCAAACAAACAGTCAAAAAGGTTTGAGATTTAAAATAAAGCTTATAACAATACTGGTTACTCTGCAAAATTACACCACTTTTGCCACACATACGCAATTGCTAGGGCAACAGCTCCGGGACCCAACACTGTACATATGCATCGCTGTGCTTTTGCCTAGCAATGTATCTGTATAGAACTGGGGTCCTCAAACTGTGTGACATAGCAATTGGATCCAATCGCTACAAACGCACAAGCTGGTGATAATGGTACGCTACATTCCCAACTAGTGATGAAATATGACATGTGGGGTATCAATTTAACTGGGAAAAGACAAATGACATATTGTGAGATGTTTTATAACTGTGTAACTTGTCGTGAAATTTGAGAAGGGTTAAATGCAAATAAAAAAAATATTTTTTCCATATAAAATACCTGTAAAATTAAATAATTATTGAAAACAAATATTACCTAAAGAAAGCATAGATTGTCCTGAAAAAACTACATGTGTATCACTTTGATGGCATAAGTAATAAAAAAAAGTTATTGCTGTATCAATAGTGAAAGCTGAAATTACAAAATTGTCAGGAATCTTAACCACTTCGCATCCAGAACTTGTTTGCCCCTTATGGACCAGTGCAGTTTTTACATTTTAGCTATATCCCTATTTAACCACTTGCCGACCGCACACTCATACCGTGCGGCGGCAAAGTGGTAGCTGGAGGACCAGCGACGCAATTCTGCGTCGCCAGGTGCCTCCCTAATTAATCAGGAAAGGCCGCTCGCGCGAGCGGCCGTTTCCTGTCAGATCACGGAGCGGGTCCCCGTGAATAGCCTGCGAGCCGCTGATTACGGCTCGCAGACTAAATGTAAACGTAGGAGACACATGTCTCCTTTGTTTACATTGTACGGCGCTGCTACGCAGCAGCGCCGTAAGGCAGATCGGCGATCCCCGACCAATCAGCGGCCGGGGATCGCTGCCATGTGACAGGGGACAGCCTGTCACTGGCTGCACAGGACGGATAGCGTCCTGTGCAGCCCCGATCACCGGGGGGGAGCAGGTAGGAGAGGGAGGGGGGAATTTCACCGCGGAGGGGGGCTTTGAGGTGCCCCCCCGCAACACCCAGGCAGGCAGAAGAGATCAGACCCCCCCCCTGCACATCATCCCCATAGGGGGGAAAAAAGGGGGGCAGTCTGATCTCTCTGCCTGCTACCTGATCTGTGCTGGGGGCTGCAGAGCCCACCCAGCACAGATCACTAAAAACAGCGCTGGTCCTTAAGGGGGGGTAAAGGGTGGGTCATCAAGTGGTTAATCAGCAATAATTTTATCTCTACTTTATGACACCTAAATTAAATATATATTGTTTTTTCAAGACAAATTAGGCTTTCATTGAATGGCATTTTTTCCCTCAAACAAATTTGTTTTCTATGCATTTTAATGGGAAAAAGAGGAATAAAAATATAAAAAATACATTCTCAGTTTTACCAATTCCAGTTTAAAAATAAAAAAATCACCACTGTAGATGAAATACACTAATTTTGTTCGGCTATGTCTACCGTTTATTACAAAACTTAGATTATGTTCCTGTCACAATTTAGGGTGAAGATATTTGATTCTGAAATAATGCTACAGTGTGTATTTTTCACTATGAAGTGAGAAAACCAAAGCACTTTTAATAGTAAAAATCAATCTTAATGGTTCAGGGAACATATTTTCTCTTTCACTAATTAGTGCTGCAGCAGATAATGCCAGAGGTGTGCACAGGAGCAAGCCCAATCCTGCACAGCTCTGCTTCATTTACAAGACGTATATCTACATCCTCGTGGCTTAGATGAAGTCGCAGAGGACGTAGATACAATACAATACAATACAATAACATTTCTATAGCACTTTTCTCCCATAGGACTCAAAGCGCTTAGGCTCTCTCAGATTCAGTAATTGGTAGTAGGATGAAGTATTCACACAACAAAAGTTATATTTCTGCAAATGCCAAACTGAACATGTGGGTTTTCAGTCTGGATTTAAACACGTCCAGGGATGGCGCTGTCCTGATCTGTTGAGGTAAGGAGTTCCAAAACATAGGGGCAGCATGACAGAAGGCTCTGGGACCAAAAGTTTCCAAGTGGACTCTGGGTATGGCTAGATTATTAGAACCTGTGGATCTGAGAATGCGGGGATTGCTACGCAGCTGCAACATATCCTTCATGTATCCAGGGCCCAGATTATTCAGGGATTTAAATGTCAGTAGGCGGATCTTGAATAGGACCCTCTATTCTATAGGTAGCCAGTGAAGGGAGTGCAGGACTGGCGTTATGTGGCAGTGACGGGGTTGGTTGGTTAGCAGTCTGGCAGCAGTATTCTGTATCAGCTGTAGGCGGTACAAGACCTTTTTTGGAAGGCCAGTGTAGAGAGCATTACAGTAGTCCAGTCGGGATGTGATGAAGGCATGGACTAAGGTTGGCAGATCTTTTGGGGGGATGAGGTGCTTGATTTTTGCAATGTTCTTCAGGTGAAAATAGGATGATTTCACCACAGCAGAGATTTGAGTTCTGAAGTTTAAATCCCCATCAATTAGAACTCCAAGGCTACACACATGATCAGAGCTGCATAGATCCGTGCCTCCTATTCCCAGTGGTGAAGACTGCAAGTTAAGTTGTTTTGTTGTCATGCGCTGCCCTCCAATCAGAAGGACTTCAGTTTTGTCTGCATTCAGTTTCAGCCAGTTGTCATTCGTCCATTGCTGTAGTTCACGTAAGCAGGCGTTTATAGTTAGAGTTGGGTCTGTCACACCAGGCTTGAAGGAAAGATATAGTTGGGTGTCGTCCGCATAGCAGTGGTATGTCAGGCCAGGTTTTTGGATTAGTTTTCCAAGCGGTAACATGTAAATCGTGAAAAGCAGGGGAGAGAGGATTGAGCCCTGGGGCACCCCATACTTAAGTGGTACAGGGGTGGACAGGAAGGGCCCCATAGACACTTTGTGGGTTCTGCCACTCAAGAAGGATTGGAGAACCTATACTGTACTGGTGGATTAAGTGGTTAAAGGGCAAAAAAAACCTGGAATGCAAAGTGGTTAATAGACTTTGCCCCCTATTTACTACATTAAATAATGATTTTCCTTGATTTTGAAGGTGGACATCCACATTATGATGCAAGTAGGGATCTGACCACTTCACAATACAGGTGGGCTCTGTTTAGGTCACAGTTGGTTACTATGGAGGCGACACTGCATATGTGCTGTGATCACATGACAGGCATCAATGCCAAGTGACAATCAAGGAAAATATGCAGGACTGTGAAGTAAGCTTGAGGAGGCTTTTGGATAATTGTGGCAGTGGTAATAACCACTATGCAATGCACATAAAGAGGCATTCATTACCAGCATAGCACCAATGAAAAGATAATAACATGGATGAAGGAGGGCCCCTAGTGGGCCCTTCTGGTCGAGGTGCCCCGGTGCAGTCAAAACCTCTGCACCCCCTATTGCTACGCCACTGGCTATTCATCTTGGTATTTTTAGGCTACTTGCTATAAGTAGGAGGGAGAGATGGGCCCCTCTCCCTAAGGATGATAAGACAGTTCATCATTCAGCAGAAACTGCAAAAAAGGTATCTGCAACAGGCTTTTCTTTCACTTAGTTTTATTTGCAAAAGATTTTGTGCAATACAGAGTAGGAACTTTCATCTTATAAAACATATAAACCAAGTGTTATATAACATCAGAGCATAATAAAAGTCAAACAATAGACATTAATATAAGATCAGACATTAGTAACTCAGTGTCAGACATACATCTCTTTTCCCAAGATCCATGACAGCCAATTGGTACAACAGCTCTTTAGACATTAAAGCCCATAATTATTTTATTCCCTTCCACCCACTCCATTTGAGATTTGAGTTTGATATCATGTAATATGCTATGTAGGTGATCCATCAATCTAATATCTTCTAATCTTGACATCACTAGACTATTGGGAATCGTAGTTTGTTTCCATTGTCGGGCCACTGACCATAAGACTGCACATATTGCAGCATAATATATCCTTCTAAATTTTTTCGGAACAGCAGGATTAGGTGCAAATAATAAGGCGTGCATAGGTTCAATATTTATAGTTGTAGAAGTGATTGCCGAGATATTTATTTGCAAGGTATCCCATATTGGTTTGATTTTGTTACAGTGCCAGAAAATATGGGATAATGTGCCATTCTCTTGACAGCCCCTAAAGCACAATGGGGAGAGGTTGAGGGAAAGAGTTTATGGATTGTTTCAGGGGATCTGTACCATCTTGTAAATAGTTTTAATGCCGTATCTTTTATCATGGGAGTTCGCGTTGCTGTTAACATATTTTGTGCTAGGGCACGCCATTGAGTTATATCTAGATTTATCTGGAGTTCTTTCTCCCAGTCTATCATTATTTTAGTTTTCTGTTCTTGCTGTAAACTTATCATATGTGTGTATAGTCTGGAAATAGTGCCCGTCAGTGGTTCATTACTGAAATACCAATTTTCATAAAAGGTGCAATTATACCGTCCCAAGGGGGCCGTAGATTTAAGAAAAAAGTCTCTAATTTGAAGGTAATGAAAGTATTCACTTATTGATATACCATGATTATATTGGAATAATGAAAAGGCAGAAAATGTATCTGCTATCCAGAATCTATCTATCTGAGGTGGTAAGTCCTAGTGCGATCCATTTATCAAATGGAGTCTTATTTTGAAATGCGGGGGGGAACCCTGGGTGACCTATAAATGACAGGCGTGGAGGTTTTGGTGAGCATAGCTTCATATTTTTTCTGTATTTATGCCATAATTCAAAGTCAGTGTGCACAACTAGATTCAGATCTCGCAGCCCTTTGGCTTGTGTGAGTGATAAGCTATGTATATTTTGGATATTATATGGGAGGACAAAATCTGCCTCAAACTGTGCCCATAGAGTCTGTGATGGGGATCTGGACCATTGAATTTGCTGAGAAAAACGTGCAGCTAAAAAGTAATAAAAAATATTAGGAACCCCCACCCCTCCATCTGTCTGCTGTCTGTATAGGTATATATTTTTGAATCTGGCTGGTTTCCCTCCCCATATAAATTTATTGATAGCCTTCTGAAATTTCATTAATAGAGTTTTTGAAGGGTTAATAGGAAGTGCTCTCATAAGGTATAATATGCGAGGTATGATCACCATTTTTACTGCAGTTGCTTTACCCATCCATGAAATTCTGTATTTATTCCACTCGAATAACGTGTGTTCAATAGATTTTAGCATAGGTATATAATTAGTTGTAGTTAATGAGTCAAAAGATGAGGTCATTTTTATACCCAGGTAAGGGAAGTGTGCCTCAGTCCATCTGAAGTCAAAGTTTGCTTTGTATAATTTGACCACTTGGGGGGGCAAGTTAACTGGTAGTGCATGCGATTTTGAGGTGTTTACTTTAAGGCCTGATAACACCCCAAACCTATCCAGCAGAGGCAATAATATAGGCATTGAGGTAAGTGGCTGTGAAAGGAATAATAAGGCATCATCTGCGTATAGAATGAGCTTATACTCTTTTTCTTGCTTCATATATCCCTTGATGTCTGGATTATTGTGTATGGCTAACGAAAGGGGTTCTATAGCTATTGAGAATAATAACGGTGAGAGGGGGCACCCTTGTCTGGTGCCTCTGGTTATGGGTAGGGGGTTAGATAGAATTCCAGGCATTCTTATTTTGGCTGTTGGGTTGTTATATAATGCTAATATCCCATTGAAAAATGGGCCGGTGATTCCCATTTTGAGAAGTACCTTATAGAGGTATGTCCACAGTACCGAATCAAAGGCCTTATGTAGGTCTAAGCTCAGCATTAAGTACCTTTGATTATTTAACTTGGCATCCTGAAGGATATTACATGCCATTCTAGTGTTGTCTGTGGTTTGGCGTTGGGGTATAAAACCTGATTGTGAGATAGAGATAAGCTCTGAGATAACCTGGGATAGTTGACTGGCCAAAATTTTCGAGAAGATCTTGGTGTCATTATTAATTAGAGAGATTGGACGGTAATTTTGTGGAAGGGTATGATCTAAATTAGGCTTAGGTATCAGTGTTACAAAGGCCTGTGTCAGATCGGAGGTGAATTTATTACCTTGTAGGGATTCATTATATAATATTTTCATCTGAGGGATTAAGATATTATTGAATACTTTATAATACTGGCCAGTAAACCCGTCTGGGCCTGGTGCTTTAGAGGCTTTTAATGAAGAAATAGCTAGGGAGATCTCTTCATCTGTGATTGGCGAATTCAATATTTCTAGTTTTTCTGTGGGAAGGGAGGGTATAGGAAGGGAGTTAAGCCAGTCGTCTATCCCTGGGTCTGTCTGAATAGCAGGTGAAAATAATTCACTGTAATATTTTTCAAATATATTCATAACTTTGGAGGGTAGTGACTCTACCGACCCATGTCCATTCTGGAGTTTATACAAGTGGGGTGGCTTATGATAGGAGGATAATTTCCTCGCAAACATAGTGCTTGCCGAATTTCCATAGAGTAAGAATTTTGCTCTGGAAAATTTCAGGGCTTTCTCTGTGGATTGGATTCTGATAATATTTGATTCAGAGCATATCTTTTATCTTTGATTAGAGTTAGAGTATTATGATCTGAATCAGTGCTGTGTTTTCTATACAGCTGATCTAATTCCTTAGACAGCTTAAGAATATTTGCCTGTCTGTATTTTTTCCGTTTAGAGGCCATTTGTATGAACTTCCCTCTTATTACAGCCTTATGGGCTGACCATAGTGTAGAAGATGAAACCTCACCATTGTTACTTAGAATAAAGTATTCCTCCAGAATGGACTGGGCCTCGCTTATCATGCTCGGATCTTGTAGTAGTAGGTCATTCAAACGCCAATTTTCTGCTAAGAATGGGGTGCCTAGTGTTTTCAGTGATCCTATTACTATTTGGTGGTCAGACCAGGCACATGACAGAATATCAGCTGACTGAGCACTGGTCATCAAGACAGCTGACAGAAATATATGGTCCAGCCTAGCATATGAATTTTGGGGATGCGAGTAATAGGTATAACTTCTGTCACCCATATTGAATGCTCTCCAAAGATCAGTCATCTGATTTGTGTTCAGTGCCCTTCGTAGGGTTTTGGGAAAAGTTCTACTTCCTTCTGTGGAAGGGCTTCTATCTACTAGAGCATTTGAGACACAATTAAAATCCCCCGCTATTATTAAGTGATTAGATTGAAATCCTTCTATTTTAGTAAATAAGTCTTTGAAGAATTGAGCTTGCATCGAGTGTGGGGCATATATGTTACATAGAGTTACCTCCTTGCCTGAGAGAGTACATTGAAGTATTAGAAACCTGCTTTCAGGATCCTTATATACCTTTTTTAATTCAAAATGAATTCCATTTCTGATTAGAATGGCAACACCTCTTGTTTTATTCCTATAAGTCGTGTAGTAGTATCGACAGTAGTTTCTGCATAGAAAAGAAGGGGGATTTGATTGTGAGAAGTGTGTCTCCTGTAATAGTAGGATATCTGCTTTCAATTGTTGGTATTGGCGAAATGCAGTCCTACGTTTATTGGGGGAATTGAAGCCTTGTACATTGTGGCTTATAATGTTCAATGTCATTTTTATGAGGGATCAAAAGAGCAAATTATAGGAGTACAAGAGGTTATGTCATCCATTGGCTGTCCTGAGTGCCATGTCACTGAGTAAAAGGGGTTATTAGAATAGTGTGTCTGTAGCTGGGTACATTGCAAAAAGATAAACATCAAAACTTGTATAAACAGATATAACATTTTGACCTGAATGGAGTCTAGTAGTGAATAAAAAGAACACAACAAAATTTTTATATCTACAGGCTACCTCTCCACTTATTAGTAGGAGAAGAGTCCTGAGAATCAACAACCTCCTAAAAAGTAGGCTGAGGGGGGGGGGTTACGCAAAATGCACAGAGCCTGGCTTCAGGAACACCGCCAGACGAGCATAAAAAAAAAAAAGTGCGTGGCAAGTCACTGCGATAGTTTAAAGCTGAAATGTGCAAATGAGAAAAAGTTTGGGGCTATATCAGGAAATATAAGAACATAATGAGCCAAAAAAACAAAATTTAAGATGATATCACCCATCCATCACTGAGGTTCTGGAGAGGAGGATCGAGATATCGGCCTGTTGTTTGATCGTTGCGTACGTTGAGACCAGATAGGGGAGAGCGATTTCTGTCTAGCTCCTTTTAATGGTGAAGGTGCTCTTTGTAGGCCCAATTTTTGCAGCATCTTGTTACCATCACTAGGTGATTGGGCTATATGGGTAGTTCCGTTTTCCGTGACGATTAGCTTGAATGGACACCCCCAGCGGTAACGGATTTGTGCCTTCGAGAGCACTGAGGTCACACTTTTCATCGCCTTTCGCTTTTCCAGCGTGGTGGGTGACAAGTCTTGAAAAATCTGTATAGCGTGTTCCTCGTATTGGAGATTAGTAGTTGATCTGGCCGCTTTTAATATCTGTTCTTTTATTAAAAAGTCTTTCAAACAAAGAACGATATC
Source organism: Hyperolius riggenbachi (assembly GCF_040937935.1). Lineage (NCBI taxonomy): Eukaryota > Metazoa > Chordata > Amphibia > Anura > Hyperoliidae > Hyperolius > Hyperolius riggenbachi. The sequence continues at coordinate 259,844,469 of NC_090648.1, forward strand.
CCTGGGTGGTTTTTCAGGCGGAGGTTGCACTCTAAGCGCCCTGTGGATCCGGTCACAAGTGAAGGCCTCCATTGCGATGTCTGGGAGCAGCTTCTGAAAGATGGCCATGACAGGAGGTGTAGGCTCTTGGTATAATTCCGGTAGGCCTCTTATACGGAGGTTGTTCCTCCTATTTCTATTGTCCAAGTCCTCCGATTGGGCTTGTAATCCTTGCACCGTTTCGTTCAGGATATGATGTTCTTTTTGGAGAGCTTTATGCGAGGCCAGCAGCTCGTCGTGCTTGGTTTCCAGAACGTCCGTCCGTGAGCCGAGCGATGCGATCTCTTGGGTGAGGGAGGCCTCTACTCGCCTGAGCTCCGATTGAAATTTTCCTGCTAGACGGGTGTACATTTGCTCAAGACTGTCCTCTAAATCCTTCTTGGTTAGAGAGCGCGGCTGTTTAGTTGTCTCCCAGTCCGCGCCTCCTTCTGGTATGGAATCTTGTGACGGCGTGGGCGAGGCGCGGCCATCTTGGGAAGGCTTGTTGGAGTCCCGCGGTCTCAGAAAATAGTCCGTTACAGCTCGCTGGCGCCTGTAAGCCCCGGTCTTCTTCCTCTGGGACATGCACTGCAGCTTTGTAAAGGGGTGGCTAGTGAATTTGGCTTCTAAAGTAGTGCAAAATACCCCTGCCAGCGGGTTTTGTAGCCCGGCAAGTACGGAGCTACATCTAGCTGCTTCCTTTCCTCAGCGCGCCGCGCATGCGCCCCTGCAACAGGCTTTTCATGCTCTTAACCTCTTGAGGACTGCAGGGCTAAACCCCCCTAGTGACCAGGCGATTTTCAGTAAAATTGGCCACTTCAGCTTTAAGGCCAAGCTGCAGGGCCGCACAACACTGCACACAAGTGATCCCCCCCCCCCCTTTTCTCCCCACCAACAGAGCTCTCTGCTGGTGGGGTCTGATCGCTCCCCCCATGTTTGTTTTTTTCATAATAAATATTCTTGTTTGTTTTTGTTTTTAAAAAATCCCTGTTTCTTTAAACCCTCTCCCTCCCTCCCTCCCTCCCTCCCCGCAGCCAGCCAATTACGGCGATCGGCTGTCATAGGCTTCTGCCTATGAGAGCCGATCGCTCTCTTGTCCCCCAGGGGGACAGCCGTGTCGCACGGCTGTCCCCAGTGCAGCGCTGCTGCTGATCGCAGCGCTGCACAGTGTAAATAGACGGCGTGATCGCCGTCTAACAGTCTCCCGAGCGGCAATAGCCGCTCGGAGACTGAAGAGGGGGCGGAGCTCCGCCCTCCGAGCATGAGATGCGTGCGCGCGATCTCATGCAAGTTACAGCCCCAGGACTTTACGCCAATCGGCGTTAAGCGGTCCTGGGGCTGCCGCCGCGGCCACGCCCATCGGCGTGACACGGTCGGAAAGTGGTTAAACAATATAATTATTATTACAAACTAGGCATAGCTCTGCCCGTTTAAAAAGAGCGCAAGGGCTCAGCCGCGACCCCCCTCACCACCTTGCCCATGCCGCACTCCCCGACTCGAGTGTGCACGGCCACGCTCCCCACCGCACACACGCACAGCCACGCCCCCCCCCCCCTGCACCTGTCCTCCTGCTCTCTAACGTCCACCCGGGTGCCACTCATGCGCAGTAGCGGAAATAGCGCAATCGCACAGACATAGGGACAGGAGAGGACGCAGGGACACATGGATTTTATTTTATTATAGAGGATTTATATAGCACTGCCACTTCTTGGCATAGCTAAATATGGCTCAGTGCACTTCATAGTCCAATGTCTGTATCACAGTCTAGGGCTGATTTGGAGCAAAGCGATTTAACCTACCAGAAGGTTTTTGGGGATATTCTTGAATGAAACGTATGCAAACACAAAGATAACATACAAACTCAATGCATATGGTATTCTACCTAGCATATAAACCTGGGACTTACAAGGTGAAAGTGCTAAGCACTAAGTACCATGCCACCATGACTTAGATGTCAACATATATGTTTGTTTAAACTATATTTCAACCTACCACTTCAAACTACCATTGCGAGTGTGACAATAGTACATTTTCAACTGTTATAGCATATTTAACACATACATTGCAAGACAAAGTACCGGTAAGTTCCAGCAGCCTGTACTCACTATGATGCAGTTGTCTGTGAGCGTAAACATGTCATTGATTTTCAAGTGTTGTACAGAACTACATCCAGCAGCTATGTGTTTGAAGCCATCAACTGAGATCTAGAAAAAGGAAGAAAATATATGTTGAGGTAGAAAGATATTTGAAAAACTCTGTCAACCTAAACAATCTTTCAGAGCCATTTTGGATTGCAGTCTGTTTCTCTCTTCTTTCCAGTCTTGAGTACAGTACATGCTACTTGACAGCTCTAGTTGTGCATGTCTATACAGGATTTACTGTGCAGACTAGAGATAATAATCAGATCCTGCACGATAGTATTGCTGCTACATTACGCCAAGATATTCATAGTAGGGCATTGGGATAACATTAGTGGTACTGCAGCTTTGTTGTTTCTCCTAATGTCTCTGTAAGACTGTCACGCTCACCCTCATCAGAGTTCCAACAACAGGCTTTGCGGGTCCTGAAGAGGCACAGACTGGAGGAGGGAGTGTGCCAGAAGGACAGGTGAGTTCCCTCCGCTGCAAGTACTCTGCAAGAGTGTCAGGGTGACCACTTTTCACTTGGTGGGAGAAGCAACCTAGGTGGGCCTGCTTTGGTGCCCTGGGGGAAGGAGCGAAGGGGCCACCTATTGCTGTTATCTTGGGCAGGGCACTGTGACACCTAATTCTGCATTACATGGGGGAGGAGGTTGCGGGTCAGGGAGCCCACCAGATTACTCCTGATCTATTGTTGTCACCTGGTTTGTCTGACCATCCCTGCTCTCTGACTCCTGATGTTACCTCAGCTTGTGACCTTGACCTTGTCCTGAAACTTTGACTTTACTTATCTTCTATCACACTCTGAAAACAGACTGAATCTAGCCTTCTTGCATCCAAACATGTCCTCTTCCTAAGTCTCCAAATCAGATACATCCATATTGAAGTGTCACCTGTTTTCCTTTTCTCTGGTTGGGCAACCTCAAATGGTTGTGATCTGGTCATCACTGGCAGTAAATAATCTATTGACTACTAGGCGTATCAGTCAATTGTCTCTTGTGGAGCACTCTGGTGAAGACCAGGTAGTCATTCCAGAATACTCCATGTCCTCGAAGAGACCCCCCCAACCTCTGATGGCAGAGACAACAGTACCATGATCTTAATGACTGAGCACAGTGAACTTTCTAAAACAATAAACATGAACATAACTGTAGTAGATAAACTGTAAACTATGCTCATGGAGAAGATTTCTTATTTTGGACTTTGATCTAATACATCAGCTATTCGTTCATTCTCTGATACAGATTTTGCCCTTTTACAACCATTCTTATGAAGCGTATGTGACCTAACTGACCATATGCAAGTCAAGACTTCTGCAAAATAATATCATTTCCAAATCGGAAACATGGTCAGCTATGTACATTGCCAGGAGTATAATGAGGTTCTGGTTTGCAATATATAAGGGAAAGTCCAATAACGTGGGAATTAACTAAAAGAGAAAAGTTAAGCTTTCTCTGTGGGTCCAGGAGGAATCCTCTTATTCCAACATTCTGCAACACAGAAACCTTTCTGCCAGATGTTGAATTGATTTCTTAGAAAGCAATTCATAACAGATCCCTTTTTCTTCCTTTTATGCTCTTGAATAAACCATTAAGATCCTTATAATAAAATGAAATAGCAATAAAATGCAATGTAACTTTAATATTGCTTAGTGTGATTTATTTAAGAAATTATGCTACAGCCCAACACATTCCATCACATTAGCTATGCACTCCTGAACTCTCTGACATTTTAATAGTTGAGATTGTTGCTTGTCTTGTATTTTATGCCTGGAATAGAACACAGGTGTGACAACAAAGCAAAAATTTGACTGACCCCTCAGAGACCACAAAGGAGCAAGCAAATACATTTTAGTTGTTTCAGGCTTAATGTGCACTTCAAATTATGTTATAATTTCTTTAAAGAGTGCTGGCTAAGTCAATTCTAATTATATTAAAGAGAAACTGTAAGCACATTATCTCACCACCAGTGTGAAGCTGATGCTAGGTTTTCCAGAGAAAACTCAGTTCTCCGAGGGGGAAACGTCCTGTAGCCAATGGAAATCCAGCTGAAAAGGTGACATCCCTCCCACTCAGGGACATTATTCCTAATTAATCATTTCACCCCATTTCATTTCACCCCAAAGGGGTTTTTACCCTAAAGGACAAGACCACCAATTGGGCTTTTTTGGGTTATTTGTTTTCAGTAATTAGTTTACTTTATTTTCTATGTATTTTAAAGGGAAAAACAAAGAAAAAAAATGAAAAAATACAATATTTCTCCAATTTCATCCCATATAGTTTTAATATAATCACTGCTACTGTGCAAAAAAAAAAAAACCCACACATTTTATCTGCCTATTTGTTCTGGTTATCACATTTTAATTATGTCCCTAGTACAACATATGGTGACAGTATATTATTTGGAAATAAAGGTGTATTTTTTCTATGGTGTTTTTTTTCCCACTATTTTCACGTGCACGCGTGGGACCGTGCACAGCAGCAACAGCAATACTCTTTGGCTTATAAAAACGTCCTGGACCCGTTAAGAGGCTCTAGCAGGACGTTTTTATAAGTCAGCTTGTCATGAAGTGGTTAAAATTCAGCCTTGGATGCACCGCCTTGTGGGTAATGACATTACATTCAGCTCCTTCCTGATTTGCATTATAAACACTGCTGATGATATTTAAAGAGACTCTGTAACATTAAAAAGATCCCCTGGGGGGTACTCACCTCGGGTGGGGGAAGCCTCCGGATCCTAATGAGGCTTCCCACGCCGTCCTTTGTCCCACGGGGGTCTCGCCGCAGCCCTCCGAACAGCCGGCGACTGTGCCGACTGTCAGTTCAATATTTACCTTTGCTGGCTCCAGCGGGGGCGCTGTGGCGACTTTCGGCACGGAAATAGACGGAAATAACCGATCTCCGTCGGGTCCGCTCTACTGCGCAGGCGCCGGAAACTTGCGCCTGCGCAGTAGAGCAGACCCGACGGCGATCGGGTATTTCCGCCTACTTCGGCGCCGACAGCCGTCAGAGCGCCTGCGCAGGAGCCAGGAAGGTAAATATTACGTCACCGCTGCACGGAGGGCTGCAGCGAGACCCCTGACGGATGGAGGACGGCGTGGGAAGCCTCATTAGGATCCGGAGGCTTCCCCCACCCGAGGTGAGTACCCCCCAGGGGCCGTTTTGTCGTTACAGTTCCTGATGTCTCAGCACTCCCTACCCTCAAAATGTGGAGAGTGTAGAAGGTATAAGTACAGAGATATTGGGCCTTAAATATCAGCATCATTGCGGGGTGCCATCGGTATGCGCCGGTTTTTGGTACCAGTGGTCTCTGGTCCTTAAGGGGCCATAGACCCCTGGTTCTGAAGTGGTTAAAGAATGTCACCATTGCAATATATGTGTAATAGCCTATGTTTACCACAGATTGGATGCAGGAGAAACAATGGAGGGGCACAATTGGTACAGACAGCAAAATAAAAGTAACACCGATCCTAATCCTTTCATGCTGTTCTAAAAATGGTTTTATAATCATTTGAGATATTTTGGGAAAGAATTAGTCCTGCCCACCGTTTGGAGGCAACAAGGCCTTTGTTGGAAGATTTTTTTGACTTTTAACAAACATAATTCTGTTCAGTTTCATTACATAGTATGGGGTTGATTCATAAAACTAATTTCCTTACATTTTTTCTACCTCATCCATAAAATAACTTTTCAGTACTTTCCAAGCAAAAATGCACTAGCACTCGGGTTGCTCACACTTAACTTAACTTTGCTATTACTTATCCAACATTAGTATTAGTTGGTTTTTTTTTGGGGGGGGGGGGGGGGGGTGTTGAGAGGTTTTATATAAATAAGGTGAAAACATATAAGGAGAGATAATACATGGGGACACACTTTGTGAATCATCCCCACAGATTGAAAGATGACTAGTCAGTTCAGATTATTTTATTATTTTAGTAGTCTCCCACACATCACTTAATGTATTTTTGTCTACTGACTCTGGTTGCATGACGTTGCTAAATGACATCCTAAGCATAAATTCCAGTTTTCCAAAGTATAACTCTGCAGTTTAAGTTAAGACTACTTGACAGAGGTGTTGATGCAATTGAATGTACACTTTTGAAACTGTATTTGTGGCATTCAGTGGCTTTACTATGAACTGTCCATCTCTTCAGCTTGCAGCCATTGCTACTCTTGGCCAATGCAATCACGATATGTTTGGCATATCATCATTTTTGAAACAGTTTCCTTTGAAAAAATAAAGACTAAATTCTTTTCTGTATTGCCAAAGTCAATATTTATGCGACATACAGCCTGTCTGATGAATCATCTGGTCTATGGTCTGTGCTACACTTGTATGGTGCTTTATTGTAGACTCAATTCAAGTGCATCTGGAATGAAATATTATTTTCTTATTTAGCATGTGACACTCGGTTGCTATGGTTTAGTCCAGTATGCCTCTGATATCAGAACAGAAAACATTACCTAACTCTTAAGCAGAATGATATATTCAGGCGACAACTGCAGAATAAATATTTTAATTAAATAAAATTTCCTGAAATAACCATATAAGGAGCCAACAACAGCAAAGTAATAAGCGACATTAATAAACAGCAGAGATAATATTGGTGAGGTCAGGGAGTTACAGTCGTTACGTTCCAAAAATAATAATGGAAGGTCTAGGAAGTTAGCAAATTTGTTCTTGCCTGTAAAAACTTGCCTAACTTGACTAATTGCGCTAAGTTGTAGACTTTTCCATTTTTATGGTTTGCTACTCAGCTCAAAGTAACATATAAGGCTGTAATGACAACATCAATGACAGTAGTGTGTGATGTGACCCACATCTTGGCATGCTTATAGGCAAACTGCCAATAATAATCTGTGGTTATATATGGAGATAGAAATGTACTAATTAAAGAAATACGCTCATCCAGACCTTCCTACACACAAAGTAATGCTATAATTACACGCTCACTATATTTTGGGTGAAGCCATTTTTTTTTCAACAAGAGGTATTTATTGAGAAAAATACAAATACAAAGCGATGCATGAAAAAGTTAAAGAAAATATAAAGTACAAATTGAGACCAACTGTATTGATCGATCAATACAAAAGCAGAGCGACATATAGTGATATATCCACAGCCGAAAAATGATAGAGGGATACAAAATAGAGTAATAGCGAGCATATAGTAAATTCAAACAATAATTCTGATCAAGTTAGAAACCATGGACCATGGAGCCCAGATAGAATCAAACAGGTCCTCCTGATCAACCAGGCAAGAGGTAATTTTTTTCCATCCATTAATACTTGTTCATTTTATGTTTCAGAGCAGTGACGGGAACAACAGAAGATTTCCATTCTCTGGCAATAATTGCCTTTGCAGCATTACAGAAATGAACCAGTAGTTTATTACCGGGTTTAGAGGGAGGGAATCTTTATTTAGAAAGAGGGACTCCTCTAAAGAATGTTTCTCTGTGAGGCCTAATTTCCTTCACTGGAATTTCCAAACGTAAAGATTCCTCTATAACCCCTATAGACCATCGCTTGTCTAGCACAGCATGTTTAGTCCAGAGTAAAGAGGACAGAGGAAAAGGAAAAACGAAGGCCGCTTCCAGGTCAACCCAGCGGGTCAAACCACGTGCCAAAGACCACTGAGCCAGCTGGGCAAACCTGGAAGTATAATAATACTGGGTGAAGCCATTTTTTATAATTAATGGGAGTGTTTAGGTACAGAGCAGTGTTGAAATCTTCAAGTCTATCAAAGCTCTCTGCTGTGATATCTGAGATTGAACAATGAAGTGTCAAGCCTCCTCTTGGTTTCACATTGCTAATGACTCTGTAGTGGAGCGGTTACTTTTTTTTTTTTTCCACTTTGGGCCAATTCACTTTTTCACTAAGCTTTCTCTTAGGGCTCTTTCACATCTAGAACGCATGCAGGAGCCGTTCTCCTGCATGCGTTACATGCCCTGCAGCGTGTCGTTGAGATGTAGTGGTGCGAGCCAATCAGCGGCGGTAGTAATTAATTACCCCGACGGGAAAACGCCGGCTCCCGGCAATTAAAAGCTCCCGGGTGCGTTGTAACGCAACGCATCGAATGCAGCGTCGGGTGTGAAAGGTCTATGAACTTTCATTTTACCTTGGTTATTGCAAAGTTTCAACTTTGCGTTAAAACGCAGCAAATGGGCTCTGGTGTGAAAGAGCCCTTAGGAGAACATTTTTTCACCTCTATTTAAAATAACTTTTCAAGATCCTGCAGTTGAAAAAGAACCAAAAGTAGGTGAAAAAGGTACTATCAAAATTATTCTGCAAATGTTCTTGCTTGCTGGTGGCTTAAAAGGCATTTTTGATAAGATGTGACAATATCACCTAGGCAAACACTTAGAAGAAAAAGTTGGATCAGGCCCTTTATGTCTTAATGTTAAAAGATGTTATAATGTCACTTGTAGCTTCAAGTTAAAATATGTCATGCTAAATGTTAAATAATGTTTCTGCCATATTTTTTCCTATTCGGTGTGTGTGTTCTTGGCTGACAACAGAAATGCCACTGCTCTAATGGGTTAAAACATATTCATCTATCATGCACTCTACTATGTTTGCTCCCACTCACACAGGACCTCAATGCTAGAGCAAAATAATTACTAACATGTGGGAATATGGGGATAGCTAATTTTGTAGCGATACACAACAAAAAGACTACAGGCAGGATGAAACTTTCTACTAAACCAGCAAAAAAATGAATTCCTTAATATTTCATGTGTGCATCTGCAATAGATATATAGATATGCATTTCTCAATATCTTTCATTTATAACCATATAATAATCATATTATCTCCTCAGTCTGAGTAATTAAACTTTTGGTTACAACATTGTTTAAGAGCCCTCACATATTCTAGTATATGGTACCAATATGTAGCTGCCATTTACAGTAGGCATTACTTTGAAGGCACTGATCCCATTACATCAGAATCAGAATCATTTTATTTCGCCAAGTGCGACCGGGGTCGAACCCGTAATTGGTTGTGGTTCACGTGGCAATGGCAACAGACAATAGACAGTAACATAAGCATAACAAACATAACAAGCAAGACAGTCATAGAAAATAGCGATAATACAAGCAAGACAGGCAATAGTACACGAGACAGGCAGTGTCTACACATTTTTAACGGTCTATGCAGTACAATGTGCGGTTTGCTTCAAGCAGAAATCTTCCGTGTTGGATATTGTGCTGCTCATGGATAAGTAGGTTAAATGAAAGAGTCCAAGAAGAGCACCGGGGTAATAGCTGGGTTCTTTGCAGGCCCTGGCTCCAGTGTGCCTTGACCAGGCTGATTGGCTAAGTTGGCCTGAGCGACTGGCTTGCCGACGAGAGGCAGGAGTTCAGCAGGAGGGCTGCTTGGGGAAAAAAGGTGTCCCTACGCCTGTTAGTCTTAGGGCGGGTGGTCCTGTAGCGTCGGCCCGATGGGAGGAGCTTAAAGAAGCAGCAGCCTGGGTGGGATGGGTCCTGGGAAATCCTGCCAGCCCTTGTTTTCATTCTGGTGGTGTAGAGGAGGTCTAGCGGCGGCAGAGGATAGCCGATGATCCTTTCCGCTGAGCTGATAACACTTTGAAGCTTGTACTTGTCACTGGTGGTTGCTCTTGCATACCACACGATAATGGCGGAGCAAAGAGTAGCTTCAATAGTGGCAGTGTAGAAGCTGGACAGCAGCTTCTGAGGCATACCAAATGTTTTAGACTAATGCACCTCTTTGTGGGGGATTCAATGTATTTCCTTTATTGTTTTCAAACACATTCCCTCGCATAGACTTATACAAAGATGCTGTACGGCTGTTTACTTACATATCACTATTCCGGCAGTTGGGCTGTGCCATTGCCGTTTAGGGAGTGCTTTTGAAAATGAATGAAATCTTGAATGTCCATGGAATGTACTAACTAGACTAAAATGTTCTAGTAAGAAGTTTGTGCTTACTAATCTAAAACATGTCAGTAAGCGATAGATTGATTAGATTATAATATCTACTGTAAGCGATAGCTACATAGCAAGTTAGTAATGTATAGCACATTTACTTTGGGACGAATGTCTGTATGTAAACATGTATTTAAGAATAATTGTGTCTGATGTTTGGGCAGCACTGTGCAGTCTGAATTAAAGGGAACTTTAAGCGAGAGGTATATGGAGACTGCCATATTTGTTTCCTGTTAAACAATACTAGTTGCCTGGCAGCCTTGCTGATCTATTTGGCTGTAGTAGTGTCTGAATAACACCAGAAACAAGCATGCAGTTAATCCAGTCAGATTTGACAAAAATGTCAGAAACAACTGATCTGCTGCATGCTTGTTCAGGGTCTATGGCTAAAGTATTAGAGGCAGAGGAACAGCAGGATAGCCAGGCAACTGGTATTGCTTAACCTGCTGGGCGGTCTGGACGAGCTCAGCTCGTCCAGTACCGCCGGAGCCTGCCGCTCAGGCCCTGCTGGGCCGATTTGGCTCAAATAAAAAGCAGCACACGCAGCCGGCACTTTGCCAGCCGCGTGTGCTGCCTGATCGCCGCCGCTCTGCGGCGATCCGCCGCGAGCAGCGGCGAAAGAGGGTCCCCCCAGCCGCCTAAGCCCAGCGTAGCCGGAACAAAAAGTTCCGGCCAGCGCTAAGGGCTGGATCGGAGGCGGCTGACGTCAGGACGTCGGCTGACGTCGATGACGTCACTCCGCTCGTCGCTATGGCGACGATGTAAGCAAAACAAGGAAGGCCGCTCATTGCGGCCTTCCTTGTTTATTCTGGGCGCCGGAGGCGATCGGAAGAACGCCTCCGGAGCGCCCTCTAGTGGGCTTTCATGCAGCCAACTTTCAGTTGGCTGCATGAAATAGTTTTTTTTTTTATTAAAAAAAAAACCCTCCCGCAGCCTGCCTGGCGATCTTAATAGAACGCCAGGCAGGTTAAAAGGAAATAAATATGGCACCCTCCATATGCATCTTGATTCAGGTTCCCTTTAAGGCAGTCTCAAATATCTGTCAAGATTAATTAATCTGCACTTAATGCTGTCATATAGACTGTTATGTCTAAATTCTGAATGTTAATACGTTCATATCACAAAGAAAAACATTGTTTTGTGCCACACAAGCAGGAAAGCAGAACTATTTCTGCTCACATTTCCATTTACTAGTTTGCACAGATCAATGCCATTCTGCATTTAATGAACAGTGCAAATCTCTGCTATAAATTACGATTCCCAGATTGCAGAATCAACACTGCATGGCATAACCTGTGTCTACTAAACTGTGTTAAAGGAACACTATCAATTAAAATTACTTTTTTTTTTAAATACTCTATATTAGAGTACCCATTACCACTAGTGCTAGGGGCACTTTATTTATTCACCCAGTTCTCTCTCCCTCTATCCCTGCTTAAAAATCATCCTTCATTACTCACACAGCTCACAAATATACTTTACTGTGTCACAGTATGCGGGAGGGCCCGTTTCCACTATTGCGTTGCGAAATCGCTGCGGCAAAATTCGCATGCGGATGCGAAATTCGCATGCGTGTGCATGCGAATTTTCGTGCGAATTCACATGAAAATTCGCATACCAAAACAGCATACAAATTCCCTATTAAATACATTAGCGGCGATTCGCCTGCATTCCACACGCAAGCGAATTCTGATGGCTCTGCCGTGCAGAAAAATCCTGCACAGAAAAACGCTCAGGAAAACTGACAAGTGGAAACAGGCCCATTCACTTGTATTGGCTATGCGAATCTGCATGCAGGAAACGCATGCAGATTCGCGATAGTGGAAACGGGCCCGGAGACATGAGGAGGAGGCTGATCTGAAGAGGTAACTGGAAACTAAATTTGCTGTAATATTGCTATACTATAGCTAGCAGTCAGGGGTGACGTATATACACTACTCCTGACTGACTGGCTTGCTTCTGATGGTATACTCCAGGCTGCATCTACTTCATAGGCTGCTATGTGGTGACTGTGCTGAGAAAGATATTTTTTAGAAAGGCATTATCAGGATCTTTATCAGCCAGAGAACAGAAGACAAGCAACACATATTACTGGAATCTTTAACCCCTTACCACCATCTGAATAAGATTCTTTCAGCAAGGTGGTTATTAAATGATACATTGAGGAGTTGATAGCAACCCCCTGATGCAGAGTCAGACACTTTTGTATCTAAAACTGATGATTTTACAACAGAGAGGCAGAGCTGTGTGAGAAAGAAAATTGCTCCTAGTACTCGTGGGCCCGAACATACAGCATTGAAAAAAAAGTTGTTTTAATCGATAGTATTCCTTTAAGTAGTGCTAATGGAATTTGTTTAAAATGAATAGACATTTGGATCAGGGAGAATTCACAGGTAAACAATGTGTGACATCTCTCTGCACTAGGGAAGATCAATGCAATGCAAATATTTCTGATTTTACGCAAATTTGTATGCAAATATATGCAGCTTGAAGATGGACCAATCAATTTAAACCTGGTTGGGACTTGATTGGTCAATTTTTCAGTATCATATATTTGCATAAAATGAGCAAATATTTGCATAAACTTGGAAATATTTGCATATCATTGATCATCCCTACTCTCCACAAGTTTCCCCAGAATGTGAACTTATTTGGGTTAACTGGTCTTTGAATATACTGTCAAGAAACACAGGGTACTATAACAATCTGATATTTATTATTTAAAAGTTAATGCACATACAAGAAATAATTTTTCATCTTAAAAAACTAATAAACACTCTCCCCACATACCCACACTTTCTGCAATGACTAAACATTAATGAATAATAGTTTGTGATCTACAAAAAAAGTAATGATGTCCTATTTAAAAATTCAGAAATCTCCAAAAAATATGTACGCAACAGAAACTGTTGATATTTCAGCAAACACATATTAATATAACAAACAACAACAGCCAGCTTATGTTAATTTAGTCACTCACTATGGATATCTGAACTACTAACCAGAGACCAGAGATGTCTGAGACTATTGAAAGGAAGATAGACCTTGCAATCAGTTAAACCATAGGGCATATGGCCTGGTGACTGGTGATGCTTCAGACAGAGACATCACCAAAACTTATATCTGTTGAAGGGCAGATTTTCAGGTGTCAAGTCTTATGAGTCTATTGGCTATGGAGATTTACTCTTACTCGGACTGTTACTATTTCTGCCAATATGGATTTTTTCTTTATACTGTACATAAAAATTGTAAAGGAGATTAACGGATCATTGGCTCGCCATGAACCAAATATGTTTTAATGTACTTTACTACAGTATATTATATACAGTACTTTTAATTATAATATACTGTATGTATATATATATATATATATATATATATATATATATATATATATATATATATATATTATACTGTATATAATAATTTTATATACAGTATTTCAGAAGTTGAACAAGCGATATTAACAGTTAAGCATATAAATGAGCGGAGCTCATATCTCAGTCAGTAGCTAGTAGAAGGTGAGGTGTTTTTAATTTCCTTTCTCCCATTTAGTTGACCACATTGGGCTTTTGGTATGGGCGTACGTACAAAAAGGACGCCTGTACAAAAAGGGCGCGGGGTGTAAACTCTACAACAACAAATAACATTTGTAAAGCTCTTTTCTCCCGTGGGACTCAAAGCGCATAAGCATGGCTCCGACCATCGTGGTACAGAGGAAGAATTTTATAAATCTGGAAATGCCAGGCTAAACAGGTGGCTTTTCAGTCTGGATTTGAATAGCTCCAGGGATGGTGCTGTCTTTACTGGGTGTGGTAGGGAGTTCCAAAGAGTAGGGGCAGCATGACAGAAGGCTCTGTCTCCAGATTTTTTGAGGTGCACTCTGGGAGTGACCAAGTTTATAGAACTTGCTGATCTGAGGTTGTGAGAGGTGTGGTGCAGCTTCAGCAAGTCCTTCATGTATCCAGGGCCCAGATTGTGCAGGGATTTGAATGTCAGCAGTCCAATCTTGAAGAGTATTCTCCATTCTACTGGTAGCCAGTGCAGTGAGCGAAGGATCGTTGTAATGCGACAGTGGCGAGGCTGGTTTGTTAGCAATCTGGCAGCAGCATTTTGCACTAATTGCAGGCGACGCAGGTCCTTTTTGGGGAGGCCAGCATAAAGGGCATTGCAGTAGTCCAGCCGTGATGTGATGAAGGCGTGGACTAGGGTTTGAAGATCCTCTGGGGGAATCAGATGTTTAATCTTTGCAATGTTCTTCAGATGAAAGAAGGAAGATTTAACTACAGATGAAATTTGGTTTCTGAAACTCAATTCCCCATCGATTAGTACGCCAAGGCTGCGCACAAGGTTGGAGCTGTTTATGTCTGAATTCCCAATCCTGATTGGTGTTGCTTTAGGATAGAGCTGTTTTGATGGCGAGCACTGGCTTTGGACAAACAGGACCTCAGTTTTGTCAGCATTCAGTTTCAACCAGTTATCATTCATCCATGCCTGAAGCTCAGCTAAGCAAGAGTTTATTTTTGGGGTAGGGTCTGTTCCACCAGGTTTGAAGGACAGGTATAGCTGTGTGTCATCGGCGTAGCAGTGGTACGTCAGGCCATGTCGTTGGATAAGTGTACCGATTGGCAACATGTAGATTGCAAACAGCAGAGGGGATAGGATTGATCCTTGTGTCACTCCGAATTGTAGAGGTGCAGGTTTGGACATTATAGGTCCTAGGGATACTCTCTGTGTTCTGTCAGTCAGGAATGATCTGAACCACTGGAGGACTGATCCACTGATGCCACAGTACTCCTGCAGTCTGTTAAGCAGGATTTTATGGTCAACTGTATCAAAAGCAGCTGAGAGATCCAACAGGATTAGGATGGAGCATTCCCCTCTGTCCCTTGCCATGAGCAGATCGTTGCAGACTTGGATGAGGGCTGTTTCACAGCTGTGGTGTTTCTTAAAGCCAGATTGTAGAGGGTCCAGGATGTTGTTTATTGACAGCCTGGTTTCAAGTTGCAGATAGACAGCCTTTTCAATAACTTTACCTAAGAAGGGGAGGTTGGAGACAGGTCTGTAGCTGCTCATAGCATCTGGATCCATGGAAGGTTTTTTAAGAAGGGGCTTGATGATTCCTTCTTTTAGAGGGGTAGGAAACCTCCCTGCTTGCAGAGAGCAATTTACTATTTTGTGAAATGCTGGACCAAGCAGGTCAGGGCATTTCAGCATATGTTTAGTTGGTCCAGGGTCCAGGTCGTCTGGCGGAGACGATAGAGGATGTCTGAGATCTCTTCCTCGCTAATACTTTTGAAGTCAGTCCAGGGTGTTAGGTTGTTTTTGCAGCTATTTCCATTAGTTGCATGAGTCTTGGGTGCTGTGGACTGAATGAGAGACCGAATAGAGGATACTTTGTCAGCAAAGTAGCAAGCAAATTTCTCACATAGCTCCTTTGAGGGAGTTATAGTGGGTTTTAGACAGGATGGATTACATAGTCTATCAACTGTGCTGAATAGTTGGGCTGGTCTGTTGGCGGCCTTTGCGATCTCCACTGATAGGTAGGAGGATTTTTTCTTGGTGATCGCATTTTGGTAGCTTTCCAGGTGAGAGACAAGGGTGTGTTTATCTTTTGAATTCTGAGATTTTCACCACTTCCTTTCTAGTCTGCGCACTTCTTTCTTTAGGTCCTTTAGTGAGCTGTCAAACCACCGTGCATGGTGAAGTGGTGAACTCTAAATAATAATTAATCATTAATAGGGTTTATAAAAATAGTGTGCTATATTTCGTTTACAAATAATGTTTAACAAAATTATAAATCATTAAATAATGTTTATGAAGTCGGAAATTGTGAAAACGTTAATATTCCCTGTTTCTAAAGTTAAACTTATAATTACGTTTATGAAAAAAACAATAATATATGTTTGCAAAGCCGAGTGTTTGAGGAGCTGCCAGTGTGTGATCAGTCTGCGGTCCACTTTGACCTCTCACCTGCGTTAGCGCAAGATTGCACATCTTTTAATAATATATGTTTAATTGTTATAATTCTATATTATTGTGAATAACCTTCATTTACGGTTTGTTCTTATAATAAAATCTGAAAATATTCTTTATAACGATGATATAAAAATAACTACGTTCGTAATAAGTGTTGTAAAACATTAGTAATTATTACTAAAATTTTACTAAAACTATACCTAAGCCTACTCTTACACAGAACCCTCCCTGTACCTATCCCTAACCCCTAGACCCCCCTGTTGGTGCCTCAACCTAAGACCCCCCTGTTGGTGCCTAAACCTAAGACCCCCCTGTTGGTGCCTAAACCTAAGACCCCCCCTGTTGGTGCCTAAATAACCCTCCCTGTACCTACCCCTAACCCCTAGACCCCCCTGTTGGTGCCTAAACCTAAGACCCCCCTGTTGGTGCCTAAACCTAAGACCCCCCTGTTGGTGCCTAAACATAAGACCCCCCTGTTGGTGCCTAAACCTAAGACCCCCCTGTTGGTGCCTAAACCTAAGACCCCCCTGTTGGTGCCTAAACCTAAGACCCCCCTGTTGGTGCCTAAACCTAAGAACCCCCTGTTGGTGCCTACGTAACCCTCCCTGTACCTACCCCTAACCCCTAGACCCCCCTGTTGGTGCCTAAACCTAAGAACCCCTGGTGGTGCCTAAACCTAAGACCCCCCTTTATTATGTGGATAATAATGTTTTACTAATTGTGGATGCAAAAAATATTTTGCAATTTACGTTACGTACTGATCGCTTTATTTTGTGAATAATAATGTTTTACAAACAGTAAGGGATAAAACTTTAAATAATGTTTTAATTAGTTAAATAAGATAAATATGTTTAGTATTTTTATAAACGTTATTCGGCACGGGTGCATTTTTTAAACGTAAATCACCACAAGCACACTTATAAATCATTAAAAATCTCCTGGCGCCGTTTGTAAACGTTATTTATGTCCTGCGCCCTTTTTTCCTGCTCGGCGCCCATTAAACGCTATTTATTATGAGAGTGAATGGCGGCGCCCTTTTTGTCCACTAGCGGCCTGCGCCCTTTTTCCTGCTTCCTTGGTATGGTTCCCACTAGAACGCTGATAAAAAACTAGCATTTTTGCCTGGTTAGAGTAGGACTCACCAGATTGGGGACACTTTGGCGCAGTTGGTGAGCTTAAATGCGTTAAAGCGAAACCAAGAGCCCCTGTCACTGCTTTCCTGTTGTGTGCTGTAGCCCCTCTGTATTTATATATTTCTTATGGAGACTGGGAATCTCCAGGCTGCGTGCATGCTTTGCATAGTATTGCAATGCATATAATTTGGTTTGTGCTGCTCATCCCTTGGTATTTATTTATAATTTTCCCCTGTGAGCGTGCATAGCCACGCCCACCTCTAGCACAGTTAAGCATATAAATGAGCGGAGCTCATAGTTCAGTCAGTAGCTAGTAGAAGGTGAGGTGTTTTTAATTTCCTTTCTCCCATTTAGTTGACCACATTGGGCTTTTGGTATGGTTCCCACTAGAACGCTGATAAAAAACTAGCATTTTTGCCTGATTAGAGTAGGACTCACCAGATTGGGGACACTTTGGCGCAGTTGGTGAGCTTAAATGCGTTAAAGCGTAACCAAGAGCCCCTGTCACTGCTTTCCTGTTGTGTGCTGTAGCCCCTCTGTGTGTATATATATATATATATATATATATATATATATATATATATATATATATATATATACAGGATGAAAGGTTTCATTTTTCAGCACGACCTGGCACCTGCTTACAGTGCCAAAACCACTGGTAAATGGTTTACTGACCATGGTATTACTGTGCTCAATTGGCCTGCCAACTCTCCTGACCTGAACCCCATAGAGAATCTGTGGGATATTGTGAAGAGAAAGTTGAGAGACGCAAGACCCAACACTCTGGATGAGCTTAAGGCCGCTATCGAAGCATCCTGGGCCTCCATAACACCTGAGCAGTGCCACAGGCTGATTGCCTCCAGGCCACGCCGCATTGAAGCAGTCATTTCTGCAAAAGGATTCCCGGCCAAGTATTGAGTGCATAACTGAACATAATTATTTGAAGGTTGACTTTTTTTGTTTTAAAAACACTTTTCTTTTATTGGTCGGATGAAATATGCTAATTTTTTGAGATAGGAATTCTGAGTTTTCATGAGCTGTATGCCAAAATCATCGATATTAAAACAATAAAAGGCTTGGACTACTTCAGTTGTGTGTATTTGAATCTAAAATATATGAAAGTCTAATGTTTATCAGTACATTACAGAAAATAATGAACTTTATCACAATATGCAAATTTTTTGAGAAGATCCTGTATATACAGTATATATATATATATATATATATATATATATATATATATATAATATACTGTATATAATAATTTTATATACAGTATCTCAGAAGTTAAACAAGCGATATTAGCGAACTAGAGAAATCAGGAAGCCACTGTTTTCTTTGTCAATACTGTTAACAAGGAGGTCACGGTATCTAGCATGGCCTCCACTCTGCTTCCCTGCAACCCCCTTTTCACACCCACCCCCCATTAATGTGTAGGTCCTTTGTAGAAGCTAGCCTCTAATCTTCTACTTGGCAAGAAATGACTGCAGCAGTGTTGTGAAAAGCAAAGCATTGTAGCCTCCCTCTTTAAACTTGCATGTTTCCTCAGCACAATCACCAAAAACCACATAGATCTCTGGCAAGTCAATAAAGAAGAATCAATAAAGAGATGCATATGTATCTTGTAACCGGAGAAGACAACATATATCAGGCTGTATTTAGTCATGTCATTGTTGGATCACACAGTATAAAGTAATATTATTGCCATCTGCTGCACACTAATTATTTCAGGATGTGAGGATTTAACGGTGCATTGCTCATGGGTGAGCTTTTCACTACATCTATGATGTATGGACTGCTTATCCTGACTGCAGCATTCAATGCTACTAAATGATAATGCAGACAGTACTACTGACTTATTGCGGTAGATTTATATAGTCTACTCTTGCTGCCATTCCTACAATGCTATTTTGAAGAAGTCTGTTTTATCTTGTTTTAGGATGCTGGGAAGGACAGCACACTTGTAGATAAAACAAAAGTGGCATACAGACAAATTTATGTTAAGACAGCATATAGCAGCAGATACCATGTGATGCCCATGTGTATTTTTTCCTCTTTGCGGTTTTGTGCTCCCTTGGGACTCTCCAAAGTCAGATATTCAATATTTCAACATGTAAAACGCAGGCTGGGAGGGAGAAGGTGCCCCCCAAAAATAACCATGAATGTAATAAATAAAAAAAATGGCTTTCCTCTAAGAATAAGGGGCAATGCCAATATAAGAAAGAAATTTTAACAATCAGACACAAAAACAATAACACATTTCGCGGTGCTTGGTCCGCTTCCTCAGATTAAATAAAGCAGTGTCTGGGTAGCCAAGGTGCAGAGCTTGGAGTGCCTAAAAGCACTCCAAGCTCTTGCCCCTTCTTCTTAGAGGTAAGCTATTTTATATTTATTACATGCACGGTTATTTTGGGGGGCACCTTCTCCCTCCCAGTGACATTTTTTACAGCCCCCTAGCTATTAGAGGTTGCTGTCAGTTGTTTGTTGTGTGTACCCAAACAATTGTTTTTTCTGGCATGCTACCCATACATTTGAAGACAAAGAACCGGAGTGGGGACGAGATTTCCTCACTTGTTTTTATACAGTGGTTGCTGGTCTTGCAAACCACCTTTGTGAGTACCGCATCACTTTGTATTTATCCAGAACCTGACATTAATATACTACATCGTAAGGGGCTTCTTGTCTCTCTCTGTGTTTTTCCTGTATCTTTAGGAAGTCTTGGGACTCCTCTGGACTACACACCTCCTCACATTGTAAACAGTTCACTGTTTTTATAAAGTGCCTATACCCCTCATAACAGTTACAGGAAGGGTTAGTTTAGGGGTTAGACGGAATGCTTGCCAGCTAACAAGACACAATGGCTGCTCAGTGCGACCGCAGCACTGAGCATCTGATGTCCACCACACTGAGTAACAAGGACAGGCAACAGACAGACAGACGGAATGCTTGCCAATCTAATCGCTGCCCCAGCGATAGCAAACATCCACACTGACACGGATAAGACAAACAAGTAGGAGCGTAACTAATAGCAACCGCTGCTATAGTCATGTCCACAGGAACCAGACAAACAAGAGTCCCACAAACTGTCAGGATAGGAAGATACTTCACTGTACCCCTGCGGGTGCAGTGACAGTCCAGGCAGGCAAGGCAAAGGAATGCAATACCATTTTCAAACTTTACACAAGGAACCCAGCAATCAACTATGGCTAAGCTGAACACTATGATGGGCGAAGTGTGAGAGGGGAAGCAGGCTTTCTATGGACATCAGCCAATGAGAGCAGACATGCAAATTTCCACACAGCAGAATGGTAATCACGCAATCCTGTGTTAGACTTATTGAAGGCTGCAAGCTGCCTGTGAATGGAAAGGACTCTCATTACAAATGCATGCCAGATTATGCAACCACATGCATGTAAGAAATCTACAGCTGTCTGCAAGCCATAGGTGGATTCATGACAACATCCTGAACTACTCTGAACTGCAGAGTGATTGCAGATGGCAATAAGACTCATTGCGAATGCAATCAAAACTAAGCAGCCAAATGTAGGCAGAGAAATTAAAACTGCTCGGTTGCAGCTCCACTGCAACCGACAGGAGGGATCCTTATAAACATGCTGTCCCGCAATCTGCTGTAGCGTACATGTTGGCGCTTTATAAATCAATAATAATAATATGTACAGTGGTTTGCAAAAGTATTTGGCCCCCTTGAAGTTTTCCACATTTTGTCACATTACTGCCACAAACATGAATGAATTTTATTGGAATTCTACGTGAAAGACCAATACAAAGTGGTGTACACGTGAGAAGTGGAACAAAAATCATAAATGATTCCAAACATGTTTTACAAATAAATAACTGCAAAGTGGGGTGTGCGTAATTATTCGGCCCCCTTTGGTCTGAGTGCAGTTAGTTGTCCGTAGACATTGCCTGATGAGTGCTAATGACTAAATAGAGTGCAATTGTGTGTAATCTAATGTCAGTACAAATACAGCTGCTCTGTGACGGCCTCAGAGGTTGTCTAAGAGAATATTGGGAGCAACAACACCATGAAGTCCAAAGAACACACCAGACAGGTCAGGGGTAAAGTTATTGAGAAATTTAAAGCAGGCTTAGGCTACAAAAGGGTTTCCAAAGCCTTGAACATCCCACGGAGCACTGTTCAAGCGATCATTCAGAAATGGAAGGAGTATGGCACAACTGTAAACCTACCAAGACAAGGCCGTCCACCTAAACTCACAGGTCGAACAAGGAGAGCGCTGATCAGAAATGCAGTCAAGAGGCTGCAAAACTTAAAACAAAACATATCTATGTGTTAGAATGGCCCAGTCAAAGTCCAGATCTAAATCCAATCAAGAATCTGTGGCAAGATCTGAAAACTGCTGTTTACAAACGCAGTTTATCTAATCTGACTGAGCTGGAGCTGTTTTGCAAAGAAGAATGGGCAAGGATTTCAGTCTCTAGATGTGCAAAGCTGGTAGAGACATACCCTAAGAGACTGGCAGCTGTAATTGCAGCAAAAGGTGGTTCTACAAAGTATTGACTCAGGGGGCTGAATAATTACGCACACCACACTTTGCAGTTATTTATTTGTAAAAGATGTTTGGAATAATTTATGACTTTCGTTCCACTTCTCACATGTACACCACTTTGTATTAGTCTTTCACGTAGAATTCCAATAACATTGATTCATGTTTGTGGCAGTAATGTGACAAAATGTGGAAAACTTCAAGGGGGCCGAATACTTTTGCAAGCCACTGTAGTTCCAATTATGAATTTACCACTTTCTTATGTGTACTTCCCTATACAGGTTAGTAAAACAGTTTTGTACGCTTGACAAAAACACTGATGCAGATCCAAATCTGTACCAAAGCTGTACATGATCCTGAACTGTGTAGTCAAAACGTGGCACTGATTCCAAAACCACCAATGATGAATTTAAACATATGCATCACTTTGTGCCTGTAAATACCTTTATTAAACCCTGGCAATATAATGAAAGACATTGTTGGTGTTCTTTTGTAAACTCTAGTTCTGGGCTTCTGGTCCAAGCAGTAAATTTGGGCATGAATGTGGCTCAGGAATTTTGGGCACTGCAACCGGTAATTTATATATTGGAGATGCCCAAGCAAAATAGCGGTGGTGAAGTACCGCTACTATGTACAAGAACTCTGCAGTGCAGGGATGGAGGCGGGTGATGTTTTTGAGCGACTATACAGCTGCTCGGTTGGAGCAGTCATAACCTACAAGCCTCCCCCCCCCCCCCCCCCGAATGTCTATTGGATATATGCATGGCTACTACTTCTGTATATAGATGTATCTAGAAACTGACCAGCAACACCTTACTTTTTGATTCGCCTGCTGGATATGGGATGGGGGGGAGGGGGGGTTGTTTTTAGCAGCTGCATGGGCACTTTTCTGGGAGCCATGGAGTATAACTACACTGTACCCAAACTTCGGACTTTTTGATTATAAGGCTGGCTGGGGGGAGGGAGATTACTGGGTTTGGCTTTAGTGTTACACGTAGGTGAGAGGAGGTTAGTGTTACGAGTAGGTGGGGGGAGGTTAGTGTTACGAGTAGGTGAGGGGAGGTTAGTGTTAAGAGTAGGTGAGAGGTTAGTGTTACGAGTAGGTTGGGGGGGGGGTGGTTAGTGTTACGAGTAGGTGGGAAGAGATTAGTGTTACAAGTAGGTAAGGGGAGGTTAGTGTTATGAGTAGGTGAGGGGAGGTTAGTGTTAAGAGTAGGTGAGAGGTTAGTGTTACGAGTAGGTTGGGGGGGGGGGGGTGGTTAGTGTTACGAGTAGGTGGGAAGAGATTAGTGTTACAAGTAGGTAAGGGGAGGTTAGTTTTACGAGTAGGTGAGGGGAAGTTAGTGTTACGAGTAGGTGGGGATAGGTTAGTGTTACGAGTAGGTGAGGGGAGGTTAGTGTTACAAGTAGGTGAGGGGAGGTTAGTGTTACGAATAGGTGCAGGGCGGTTAGTGTTACGAGTAGGTGAGGGGAGGTTAGTGTTACGAGTAGGTGTGGGAAGGTTAGTGTTATGAGTAGATGGGGATAGGTTAGTGTTACGAGTAGTTGAGGGGAGGTTAGTGTTACGAGTAGGTGTGCGGGGAGGTTAGTGTTTCGAGTAGGTGCGGGGAGGTTAGGGTTTCGAGTAGGTGCGGGGAGGTTAGTGTTACGAGTAGGTGGGGGGAGGTTAGTGTTACGAGTAGGTGCGGGGAGGTTAGTGTTACGAGTAGAAGTGGGGAGGTTAGTGTTTCGAGGAGGTGTAGGAAGGTTAGTGTTACGAGTAGGTGGGGATAGGTTAGTGTTACGAGTAGGTGAGGGGAGGTTAGTGTTACAAGTAGGTGAGGGAAGGTTAGTGTTACAAGTAGGTGAGGGGAGGTTAGTGTTACGAATAGGTGCGGGGCGGTTAGTGTTACGAATAGGTGGGGATAGGTTAGTTTTACGAGTAGGTGAGGGGAGGTTAGTGTTACGAGTAGGTGGGGATAGGTTAGTGTTACGAGTAGGTGAGGGGAGCACGGTGGCGTAGTGGTTAGCTCTCTCGCCTTGCAGCGCTGGGTCCCTGGTTCAAATCCCAGCCAGGGCACTATCTGCCGTGTCTGCGTGGGTTTCCTCCGGGCACTCCGGTTTCCACCCACATTCCAAAAACATACAGATAAGTTAATTGGCTCCCTCTAAAATTGGCCCTAGACTACAGTACTTACACTACATAATATAGACATATGGCAATGGTAGGGATTAGATTGTGAGCTCCTTTGAGGGACAGTTAGTGACAAGATATATATATATATATATATATATATACACTGTACAGCGCTGCGTAATATGTCGGCGCTATATAAATACTAAATAATAATAATAATAATAATAATGAGTAGGTGCGGGGAGGTTAGTGTTTTGAGTACGTGCGAGGAGGTTAGTGTTATGAGTAGGTGCGGGGAGGTTAGTGTTACGAGTAGGTGTGGGGAGGTTAGTGTTTCAAGTAGGTGCGGGGAGGTTAGTGTTTCGAGTAGGTGCGGGGAGGTTAGTGTTTCGAGTAGGTGCGGGGAGGTTAGTGTTACGAGTAGATGCGGGGAGGTTAGTGTTACGAGTAGGTGGGGGGAGGTCAGTGTTTCGAGTAGGTGAGGGAAGGTTAGTGTTACGAGTAGGTGCGGGGAGGTTAGTGTTTCAAGTAGGTGCGGGGAGGTTAGTGTTTCGAGTGGGTGCGGGGAGGTTAGTGTTACGAGTAGGTGGGGGGAGGTCAGTGTTTCGAGTAGGTGAGGGAAGGTTAGTGTTACGAGTATGTGCGGGGAGGTTAGTGTTTCGAATAGGTTCGGGGAGGTTAGTGTTTCGAGTAGGTGGGGGAGGTTAGTGTTTCGAGTGGGTGCGGGGAGGTTAGTGTTACGAGTAGGTGGGGGGAGGTCAGTGTTTCGAGTAGGTGAGGGAAGGTTAGTGTTACGAGTATGTGCGGGGAGGTTAGTGTTTCGAGTAGGTGCGGGGAGGTTAGTGTTTCGAGTAGGTGGGGGAGGTTAGTGTTTCGAGTAGGTGCGGGGAGGTTAGTGTTTCGAGTAGGTGCGGGTAGGTTAGGGTTTCGAGTAGGTGCAGGGAGGTTAGTGTTTCGAGTAGGTTCGGGGAGGTTAGTGTTTCGAGTAGGTGGGGGAGGTTAGTGTTAGGAGTAGGTGAGCGGAGGTTAGTGTTTCGAGTAGGTGCGGGGAGGTTAGTGTTACGAGTAGGTGGGGGGAGGTCAGTGTTTCGAGTAGGTGAGGGAAGGTTAGTGTTACGAGTATGTGCGGGGAGGTTAGTGTTTCGAGTAGGTGCGGGGAGGTTAGTGTTTCGAGTAGGTGGGGGAGGTTAGTGTTTCGAGTAGGTGCGGGGAGGTTAGTGTTTCGAGTAGGTGCGGGTAGGTTAGGGTTTCGAGTAGGTGCAGGGAGGTTAGTGTTTCGAGTAGGTTCGGGGAGGTTAGTGTTTCGAGTAGGTGGGGGAGGTTAGTGTTAGGAGTAGGTGAGCGGAGGTTAGTGTTTCGAGTAGGTGGGGGGAGGTTAGTGTTAGGAGTAGGTGAGCGGAGGTTAGTGTTTCGAGTAGGTGGGGGAGGTTAGTGTTTCGAGTAGGTGGGGGAGGTTAGTGTTAGGAGTAGGTGGAGGCAGGTTAGTGTTAGGAGTAGGTAGGGGAGGGTTAGTGTGAGAATTAAGGTAAAAAAGTGATGGTAGAAGGTGAGCGGAGGTTAGTGTTTCGAGTAGGTGCGGGGAGGTTAGTGTTACGAGTAGGTGGGGGGAGGTCAGTGTTTCGAGTAGGTGAGGGAAGGTTAGTGTTTCGAGTGGGTGCGGGGAGGTTAGTGTTACGAGTAGGTGGGGGGAGGTCAGTGTTTCGAGTAGGTGAGGGAAGGTTAGTGTTACGAGTATGTGCGGGGAGGTTAGTGTTTCGAGTAGGTGCGGGGAGGTTAGTGTTTCGAGTAGGTGGGGGAGGTTAGTGTTTCGAGTGGGTGCGGGGAGGTTAGTGTTACGAGTAGGTGGGGGGAGGTCAGTGTTTCGAGTAGGTGAGGGAAGGTTAGTGTTACGAGTATGTGTGGGGAGGTTAGTGTTTCGAGTAGGAGCGGGGAGGTTAGTGTTTCGAGTAGGTGGGGGAGGTTAGTGTTACGAGTAGGTGCGGGGAGGTTAGTGTTTCGAGTAGGTGCGGGGAGGTTAGTGTTTCGAGTAGGTGGGGGAGGTTAGGGTTTCGAGTAGGTGCAGGGAGGTTAGTGTTTCGAGTAGGTTCGGGGAGGTTAGTGTTTCGAGTAGGTTCGGGGAGGTTAGTGTTTCGAGTAGGTGGGGGAGGTTAGTGTTAGGAGTAGGTGAGCGGAGGTTAGTGTTTCGAGTAGGTGGGGGGAGGTTAGTGTTTCGAGTAGGTGGGGGAGGTTAGTGTTAGGAGTAGGTGAGCGGAGGTTAGTGTTTCGAGTAGGTGGGTTAGTGTTAGGAGTAGGTGAGCGGAGGTTAGTGTTTCGAGTAGGTGGGGGAGGTTAGTGTTACAAGTAGGTGGAGGCAGGTTAGTGTTAGGAGTAGGTAGGGGAGGGTTAGTGTGAGAATTAAGGTAAAAAAGTGATGGTAGAATATCAGTAAAATTACTGATATTCTTTTATCAGAATTACCACATGCCCATTTTTTTCTGGTGACCCTGTTGCATGCGCGCCTTTTGGTAATTTTCTAGATACATATACATAGAAGTAGCCATGTAAATATTCTATAGACAGCCTGGAGGGCTTGTAGGTTATAAATGGGAGTAAACAAGGTGATAAGATAACTGCTGAGAAAGAATTCTGTTTGATATCCACCGACTAACCATCAGCCAAGCCATCATATTGCATTACAGAGTTCTTCTTGAATGAAAACCTGATGTAAGAATACATGGAACATGGCATTGTTGACTACCTTTCAAAAAGTGTTATTTGCCTGGATGTCATGCTGAGTTTCTGTCTTTAAAAATTCATAAACCACTGACCCAGACTATGAGTATAGATCAGATGTTCTGGTTGTACAGGTGTCATGCTTTTTGCAGGTGTGTAACTCAGAAACTACTGAAGCCAAAAGACCAAAATTACATGTACACTGATGTTTTTGCTATCGTACCTGCACCTATATGATCCCTACACAGGATTTTACCACTAACATTTTCCTGCAGTATATTTAACTGTTTTTGTCCTTACTAATGCTTAACACCAACCTCATTCTTGCTAGTCCTCCCCCACTCAATATATCCAGCGACGAGCAACCAAAGTATTTTATTCCAATTTTATATGTGCAAACCGGTAATAGGAATAAAATATTTTTAACATCATTCTAAAAAAAATGCAAAAAGAAAAAAACAGAATCAGTCTCATGCAGATTAAAAACAAGAATCAAACAGCAGCAGTTCCCCAAATATCTATAAATAGCAGTGAAACCACCACTTTAATAAATGTCCATTACCACTCATGTCACCATATTAAAGCATAAAAAACACCAGCAGCCACATTAGTCAGTGATAGTCAGCAGCATTTTACCAAACACATATAATCACCATATTAAAACTACAACCATGTTGAAACAATTTATGTTTGCAGCATTTTATCAAATGCATACATATAGAATACTTACATAACAAAGAAATACTGCATCCAAAACATATTACCTTAAGTATAGTGCAAGACCCCATCACCGGTCTTCACACTACTTTACCATGATGGAGGAAGAAGGAGCAGCCTACACAAAGAACACATGTATTGCTAGGGCCAAATCCCACTGTTACGCTGCTGTTAACCTTGTATATGCAGCTTGGATGTCAGCTCTGACCATCCTATGGCTCACAACCTGTCCTAGACTGTATAGATTATCTTCCTCCAACCATTGCCTCCATTCTTTGCTCACCTACCTTGAAGCAGTAAATTTGGGCACAATCATGGCCAAGAATTTTGAGTACTACCATAGGCACCCATATTAGTGAAGGAGAAGAGAGCAGAGGCACTGTAATAGCAAAATGAGGTACCTTTTAATCCACGGTATAAAACACAGCAATGGTACATAGTGGGAAGGGGGGGGGGGGAAATGCCTGACAGCTGTTTCGCTAAGAACGCTTCTTCAGAGGCTTTGCCTCTGAAGAAGCGTTCTTAGCGAAACAGTTGTCAGGCATTCCCTCACCCCCACTGTGTACCCTTGCTGTGTTTTATACCGTGGATTAAAAGGTACCTCATTTTGCTATTACAGTGCCTCTGCTCTCTTCTCCTTCATATGCATGTGTATGTCTCTGAGAGCACGTTCTAGCACAGAGTACTTGATCCGGTAAACCCAATGCCTTCTGCCCTCATCTAGTGCCAGTCTTTTTCTCTCAAATATTGCAGGCACCCATATTAGATTGTGCAATTACTGACTACAGCTGGAAATGTGGCCACGAAAATAATGCAGGCTTCGGAGGGGCCCAAGCAAAATAGCAGCGGTGAAGTTATGCTACCGTGTAGCGGAACTCTGCAGGGATGGTAGCGGGTGTGTGGTTTCAAACAGCCATATAGCCACTTGCTGGGAGCAGTAGTGCACCAGAGTTTTAAAACACTGTAAAAAAACTCTGGGCTGGGAACTTTGCATTGACGGTGGCAGGCGGGTGGTTTGGAATGCGCTATATAGCCACTTGCTGGGAGCAATAGTGCACGAGAGTCTGGATACACTAGCCAAACTTTGACCTTTTCGATTATTGGGTTGACCTGGGAGGTTAATTACTAAGCTTAGTTTTAGGAGTAGGTGGGAGATGTTAGTGTTAGGAGGAGATAGTAGGAGGTTAGTTTTAGGAGTAGGTGGGGCTGATGTTAGTGTTAGGCATAGGTAGGGGAGGGTTAGTGTAAGAATTAGGGTACAGAGTGTGATTGTAGAACAGAGTTCCCCAACCCTGTCCTCAAGGCCCACCAACAGTACATGTTTTGCAGGAAACCACAAACATGCACAGGTGAGGTAATTAGTGTCTCAGCAGAGCTGATTACCTACCTGTGTGGATTTCCACAAAACATGCACTGTTGGTGGGCCTTGAGGACAGGGTTGGGGAACACTGTGTAGAACATCTGTAAAAGATATTCTACTATCGGTTTTACTTGGCATTCATTTTTCCTTCCTCTATTGCATGTACACCACCTAACTTCTTTATATGTTAGGCAGGGTGTAAGGTGCAGAAAGGAACAGTATAAACTGAATGTCACAGCCAAACAGCTCGAATTCTGTACAGGAACATCTGCAAAAAGTATGAGTTAAACCCATCTAAGTCCAGAAGGTCATATAGAATAATAATAATATAATAATAATAATAATCCAAACATTTATATAGCGCTTTTCTCCTGTCGGACTCAAAGCGCTCAAGAGCTGCAGCCACTGGGACGCGCTCACGAGGCCACCCTGCAGTGTTAGGGAGTCTTGCCTTAAACTCCCTACTGAATAGGTACTGACCCTAGCCAGGATTCGAACCCTGGTCTCCCATGTCAAAGGCAGAGTCCTTAACCAGTACTCTATTCAGCCACATATAGAATGACAGGGATAAGATACGGTGGGACTTCCAGATTCAGATACTGGGTAATAAACCAGACATTGTGATATAAGCCAAGGAGCACAAAAAAGAAGTGGTGATAAATGATGAGAGTATCAGGATGAAGGAGTATGAGAAGCTGAAAAAGTACCAAAAAGGAACTAGATATAAGGTAGACAGTGACGTCTAAAGTGGTTCCAGTGGTGACAGGATCACTTGGGGCTGTAACTCCTAAGCTGACTTCAACAGAAAGAACATTTCAACACCCTCTTTTTAGAAGAGTATAGTGTCAGCAAGATATGGCGCTCCAAAGCCTCTAGAGCCTAGTGCTCAATGCATGGCATGCAAACTCCAGGGGTTAATTTAGTTGGGCTCAGGGAGCACTTGAACTGTCATAATTAATCAATTATAGTAAGTTATGAGCAATAAGGAATGTGATAAAGCATCAATATGGAACAACCCCTAACAGATATACTGTATATGCGTCCTCGGACAGTTCATGCGATGTAAGGATTACAGTAAGGATTACTTGGCCAAGTCTTTAAATGAAATATCAGGCTATTTTAACAAAATTAGATCATGTACATGTGACGAATAAACGTTTATTCGTCCTAATAAATTAGTTAGAGCCTTATAAAATATTCCCTGTAGCCACTATTAAAAAGTGACAGCAGATAGGAAAAAGGCTTGGATTATAAAAAGATCAGGGAAGCTGGGGGTTAACACAGTTCCTGGTCAAATACTAGCAAATGTTTCCTTACCTGTAGCTTTCAATTACGAAACTTTTCACTTAAGTATGAAATCTGTTCCCAAGCAGTCCTGGAAGGTATATGGCTCATCCATCAGATGAAGTCAGATATGTGCTGACATATATTGTAAAACCCAAGCTTCTGGGAGAATGGTGTCTGTATTTTTGACACCTTCACCCAGAGCAGCCAAGAGGCACTACCTCAGAGTTCTGTACATGAAAAGAGCAGCCAAAGAGCTAGCCACAGGGGGTCCTGCTGAATCCTGCAGAAGCCACTTAGAGAAAACAGCTGGCTTTCTCACTGACCAGTTAGGAAACCTTTCTGTGAACTCAGAAATATTAAATCAATCTTTGGTCATAAAAATGACTTTCCAAATGGGGGTCGGCCGTTAGAACCCACTTATTATGAAATTCAGAACAAACCACACGATTGGATGTTTCTGAATTAACGGTAAGCCCTGCCAAAGCAGAGATATGCATTTTGGGGGTCACAGTTCACTCTAAAACCCTCAAGTTTGATAACATTTTTTTTGAATATTTTTGAACAACCGGAAAACGTTATTAGATTTAACATAACCTGTACGGTTCTGGATGATACAACTCCTATCCTGATTTAGATATATTTCGGTCTCCATGAGAAGGGGCTGGCTCCTCTCAGGTTCGAAAGAGGTGTGTGATCCCCGCCCTAACTCCTCCTTTCCTCCTTGCTGAAGTGAGGGGTATAACTTAACAGAGGGCAGAAAGCCCAACATTCAAAAGTCCTTCATCTGAAATCTTTGTCTAATAACATCGGACAGCCAGCTGGACACTGGCAAAAATCCCTTGGATTATTTCTTACAAAGGCATGGCAATCGCCATCTTGGACTTTCCGCCAAAGACTTGCGATTGCCGCATGGACTACCAATAATGGTATTTGAACTGTATTTTAAGACATTCTGTTTCTCTTTCATATCTATTCTCTTTCTATCAAACCAATCTGTTCTGCTGGACAGGTATATTTATCTGTGGGCTAAAGTATGATGAATGTATGTAGTTTTAGAATAAAACTAACGATTTTATCGTTAAGTCTTGTGCCTGTTCTGGTTATTTGATTGTTGCTACAAATAATCTGCCCTCTTGAGAGCTATACTACCGCATGTTCTTATTATTCTCTTAAAAATGGTTGATTTGCTAGCTAGGTTGTAAATAACCATTTCTTCCGTCTAGAATTAGTTAGTACCCGTTTTTCTGTGCGAAATCAATAACTTTAGTTTATCGATAGGACATACAATCGAGATTGCATCATATATGGACCCAGTAACCTTGCTTTAAACGTCATACTGCTCACAGTCTTTAAGCCTTCGGAAGTGACTATTCCCCGAACGGTGACTTGAGCATGTCGAATGTGATTGGGCTGGCTACTGTATTATGATAGCGTTGGGGTCCCTTCGCCCTATCAAATCGAAGAGTGGTGGCAGTGAAATTACCCAATTTCCAATGCGAAATCGATATTTTTGTTTACCGATTGTACATACAATCGGAATTGTACATGTATGGGCACCTCCAACCAACCTTAACCATTTACTACGCACACAGTGAATCTGCCTTCAGAAGTCTCTAGTGCAAGAGACCTGCATGGCAACAGTGGCCTAGTAATATGGGATTGGTGAGTGATTGTCACATTACATATTGTCGACAGCATTGCGACCAATCTTTATTGTCAGTCTGCTCCCCATACTTCCTGCTAATGCTAACAGGAGCGGATTAGATGGGATTGGCATGCTCTGTCACATTAACTACCTTCTTTTGATGATCCAGCAACCGCTCTTTTAACGTCTTGTAGATGGGATCGTGGGGCTGGATTGTCAAAGTACATGATACAGTAATGGCTTGTAAAACAAAAGAAAAAAGACCACGGAGAGCCCAATATAGTGTAGTATATTAGTACACCAGGAAATATGTGACATATCAGATGAAAGTGTATACTCACAAGTCACGATTACCTCCAAGGCAACCACTGTAAAGACAGGTGGGGAGATTAAAACTGACCCCACTTGGGTTGTGAAGTTCTGAGGTAGCAACAGGGGTATCATCACTCCACCAACAGTGGACAATCGGTAATGCATATGATGTAACAGAGTCCCCAACAGGTATAAAATGTTTTATTAATATATTCAAACATTCTACTACCTCCATTTTAATAAAACATTATATACCTTACTAACAGTAATGCTACAATAATTTTTCAGGAAGATCAAAAACTGATAGCAATGTTGTGAGAGCATATGTATTATTCTCCCTGCTATGGAGCCCTAAATAAGACCTGGTTAAACAAATTAACTTTAGAAGTCACATAATTAATTAAGGGGGGATGAATACTTTGGGTAAGTCAAAATATAAATACTAGTCAGGGTAGGTTCTAGACGTTTTGCTGCCAGAGACAAAATTGTGAGGATGCCCCCCCCCCCCCCCAGCCCAAGTATAGGTAGCTAGTATGGTTGCCTCTAGTATAGGTAGCTGGTATAGTTGCCCCCAGTATAGGCAGTATATTTGCCCCCTCCCCACTGATGTGCCTGCTGCCCCCCCTCCTTCCTAGCTGCTACTCCCTCCAGCTCACCTCATGGTGGGCCCCCTACGGTCAGGCGGGTGGCGGTAAGACAGGTAGCAGCAGGCTAGGCACACTTCCTATTTCTGCCTGGCACCACCCCCAGACTTCTGCCGCCTGAGGAAGACACCTCACTTGGTGTCATGGGTGGGCTGGGCCTGATACTGGAACATAGACACACACTGTGCAGTTGTCTCACCTCATTTCGACTGAGGAGGCGCATTCAGACTGGAGGTCCAACAACATAAAGCAAAAATATTGGCGATTCTAACTACTCAAGATTTCTCCAACCTCCCTATCCTCTACTCTACCTTTTCTACCATCTTACACCTTATATACCCATATCATGAAGGTATATTGCCTTTGACCGTTAAGCAATATCATGTAAAAATGTATTTCAAATGCAAACATATTTGGCCAAATAGAAAGGATTCTGATTTATCCTTTAAATAAATTAACATTATTACTATTAATATCAATAGCTGGCAAATATTACCACTAACAGGAAAATTCCAATGACACATATGCTACGTACACACGTACGACAACGATCGTTCGTTCTTAACGACGAACGATTGTTTAATTAGCAGTAATGAAGTGGTTGGGGGAAACCAGTGGAAAATGCTGGCAACGATGCGATCGTTAGTGAACGAACGATACGGAAATGACGTAACAATCTGCATATTGCTAACGATCTTGTCGTTCACGAAAGCGGAACAGACGTATAAATAAATGGCTGATAGAAATGAGGAAATGGCGTCATCAAACGAACGATCTTTCAGTAGAACTCAGGAAGTGACGTAGAAGGTACCTTATAAAAGGTTTTCACTCATAATTTAGTGCTGCTGGTATTGTGGACGTACGTACGTACGTTCGTTCGTTTATTGGCGTGACCAGTGCAGCAATGCCTTCCTATCTCTCATCAAGAAAGCGAGCTTGTGTAGCTCTATTAATGTTGTTGAAAGTCCGACGAACACTGAAATTGCTAAAGCAACGTCGTAAAAGGCGTCTATGGGCAAAGAAGTGGCTCCAAGATCGTGATGTGATGTCACATGACAATTTGTTGCGTGAATTGAGCCTCTCAGCTCCGGATGACTTAAAGAGACTCCGTAACAAAAATTGCATCCTGTTTTTTTATCATCCTACAAGTTCCAAAAGCTATTCTAATGTGTTCTGGCTTACTGCAGCACTTTGTACTATCACAGTCTTTGTAATAAATCAATGTATCTTTCCCTTGTCAGACTTGTCAGCCTGTGTCTGGAAGGCTGCCAAGTTCTTCAGTGTTGTGGTTCTGCTATGCACTCCCCCCTCAGGGGGGAAAGAAACACACAAATGATCTCTTGATATTCAAAAGGAAGGCTGTATACAGCCTGCTTGTGTATGGATGTATTTTCTATGTGTGGACATACTGTACATCAACCTACTTCCTGTTTTGGTGGCCATTTTGTTTGTTTATAAACAAACTTTTTAAAACTGTTTTTAACCACTTTTAATGTGGCGGGGAGCGGCGAAATTGTGACAGAGGGGAATAGGAGATGTCCCCTAACGCACTGGTATGTTTACTTTTGTGCGATTTTAACAATACAGATTCTCTTTAAAGAACTTTCTTCGTATGCCAGAATCTGCCTTCCAATATGTGCTACATGCTGTGACCCCAATGATATCAAAGGAGGATACGTGCATGCGCAACTCCATAACTCCTGAACAGCACTTAACTGCTACCCTGCGATTTCTGGCTACTGGTCGCAGTCTTCAGGATCTTAAATTCTCCTGTGGAATCTCTCCTCAGGCCCTGGGTTTGATCATCCCGCAAACATGCCAGGCAATAATCGATGCTTTACAGAGAGATTATATGAAGGTGTGTTTTATTATTTAATTCCTATAGTTGTGTTAATCATTATTTAATGTATACAATGATATTACAAAGGTTATAATGTATATGTGAAGTACTAACAGATGAAATATGTCAAATGTTAAGGTTATGTGGTACTATTTATATTTTTTCCTTTATTTTGTAGTTTCCAGAAACACCACAGGAGTGGTTGGACATAGCGTCTGAATTTGAAAGAATATGGCACTTCCCAAACTGTGGAGGTGCACTGGATTGGGAAGCATATTCGAATAACCCCACCTGCCAATACTGGATCATATTTTTTCAATTATATGGGTTATTTTAGTATTATTTTGATAGCATTAGTTAATGCAAATTACGAGTTTATGTTTGTTGATATTGGTCGCAATGGCCAAATGTCAGATGGGGGAGTGATAGATAGGACCACATTTGCCCAAAAACTGCAAAATAATCAGCTGCATTTACCAGACAATGGATTCACCAAGCATCATCTTAATTTTGTCTTTGTGGCGGATGAAGCATTTCCTTTGCATCCACACATGTTGAAGCCATTTCCCAGCAAAAATATTACTTATCGGCAGAAAATATTTAATTATCGTTTGTCCAGGGCCAAGATGGTAGTAGAGAATGCTTTTGGTATCTTGGCCAACCGGTTTAGGGTACTGCATACGGCTCTAAATATGAGAATTGACAAAATTGACACTGTGGTTTATGCCTGCTGTGTCCTGCACAACTTTTTACGCAAGGAGTACAGTGCAACATATATGCCTGCCCACGCAGTTGAGAGGGTTGATGTGGCAACTGGACATGTAAATCAAGGGGAATGGCGGATCAATCCTGTGCTGACCAACCTGCAGCCCTCAGCACCCCGAAATGCCACAACAGAGGCAAAAAATAATAGAGAGGCCTATCTGGAGTACTTTAATTCGATTGGAGCTGTGCCCTGGCAAGACAACTGTATTGTGTAAATATAATGTTTAGTGTGAAACAGCTTTTCTTGCCTTTTCCTCCCCCTTCCTTGTAAATAAATGTTTGGTGTGAAAACATAGTTTATGTTTCTTTATCATGCACTCAGTGTCATAAAGCATATGTACCTTTTGACTGTAATGTAAGAGTGAGCAATATATGTGAACAATATTGGGGTTTTTTTTAAACACATTTTAGAGAAAAAAAAAATTAAAAAAGGGAAAAAAAATGATACTGCTCATAATATAACATAAGATACTTGAGAATACTGAAAGTAGAATTTGCGCATGTCCGTTTGTTTTGTAACGATCGTTTGGTAACGATCTCTGTACACCAGGGCCGGATTTAGGGAAAGGCCCCCAAAGCCCAGGACTAGGGCGAATTTTAACCATGGGGCGGATGACAGGTTGACTGCACCTGTCACCAGTCATTGCCTTGCTGCAGAAGATCGATAGCCGACCCTAGCCGCCCCGCTGTGCTCAGCACTGATCCTGTGTCTGTGTGCAGCTCTCGGGAGCGACTTCCGGCTGGTGGCTACAACAAGTGACGTGGTGGAGGCAGCGAGCAAATGTGCGCTTGCACTGCGCCACTATGATCTCCCTATTGCCAGGCATATCATCCCCTCTGTCAGCGCTGCCTCTACAGTCAGTGGGCAGAGCCGCGGCTGCAGAACCCACTGTCTATAAATGCAAGTCAGTGACGGCAGAGGCAGCCCGGCCAGGACAGTGCTGATGGGGAGGTCTCCTGGACTGGTGCTGCTGGGTCTGATATGAATCATTGCCCCAGGCACAGATCGAGATCCCCTGAAGCTGAAGTCAGTGATGTCAGAGGCAGCCAGGACAGTGCTGATGAGGAGGTCTCGTGGTGCTGCTGGGTCTGATATGAATCAGAGCCCCAGGCACAGATCGAGATCCCCCTGATGCAATGTATTCCAGAAGCTCTGCTCCTGCCTGTGTGTGGTGGTGAAGAATGAAGGGGAGAAGAAGTGCTGAATTATGAGCTGCAGACAGCTAATGCATGTTATCAGTAAGTACGTGGAAACTACTTACTATTCTGTTTAATTACTCTCAATGACGTTCTTTTTCAATTTTCAGTGCCCATCCCCCCTCCACCTAACAAAACAAATGTCTCTTTGTAAATTTTAAAAGGTAGCCATGCCTGGAAGCATCTTACTAGTCCCCATACTCAGATTTGCCTTGATCTGCTGTGGCCCCATAATGCTGTATCCACTCCATGCCCTGTTATATCTTGCTCCTACTCAGCTGTGCACAGCTGCCATGGCCAAAAGCATCCAAACTGCACATGCTTTGAACACTCCTGGATGCAGCTGCTGTACACACCCTTTTAGCTGCATGGACTCCATGCATCACGTGTGTGAGCGCTGTCAGGGCTCGTTCACACTAGGGGCCTTTTCCGCCTTTTTTTAAGCGCAACGCTTGTGCAATGATTCCCTATGAGAGAGTTCTCAGTGGTTCGTTTCTGATCCACTCAGCAAAGCGGTGCCTGTACGATTTTTGAGGCTTTTTGCTATAATGGAAGGTATAGGAAAAACACAAAACGCTCACAAAATCGCTTTGTGCAGCAATTGCGTTTGCGTTTTTAAGAATAAATACTATGGGCTTGATTCATAAAAGCGTGATAACTCGGTTATAACGCCTAAAAGCTTTGCACGTGCAAACCAGGGTGCTAAGTAATTTGCACCATAGTTTACATGTGCAAACTAGAGTGCAAACTACTTAGCACCCTGGTTTGCACGTGCAAAGCTTTTAGGCGTGATAACTCAGTTATCATCCTTTTGTGAATCAAGCCCATAGTATTTATTCTTTTCTGGGTCAAAGAGTTCACTTCCTGACTTGCGTCAGGGAGTGAATTACAAAACCGCTTTCAAAATGCGCTTAGAAAATCGGATTTTACAAAAACAGTGCTCAGTGGAGCGCCAGGAGGGGGAAAAAACCAGCGCATGAAAACGTTTGTGGTTTCATTTTTAGGTGTGAATGGGGTAGTTGTGAATGGGGTAGTTGCTTTTTTGTCCTGAAATGGAAAAAAATTATATTTTACTTACCTGGGGCTGCCGCTTCTTCCAGCCCCCCTTTGCCTTATAGGTCCCCTTGGTTTCCTCTCAGTCCATTACTTTGTCCCATGTCACCCTCCAAAAGCTTGCCCACTAGACAGTTGTGGGTAACTGTGCATGTGGCCCAGGCTGTCGTGGCCAGGAACATTCTGTACATGAGTAGAAAGCCATGGGAGCACAATCGAGGAGGTCCTTGCATGGTAGCCCATGACTGGCGAGCCTTAAGAGGGGGATGGTGACACAACAGAGGGGACCAGGAGGAAACAGAGGGACCTGTAAGGATTGGGGGGAGAAGCCCCAGGTATCGGGTATTCTTTAAAATCTCACTAACTGCAGGAGGTGACAGTTTTACTTTGTTGGAAGTATGGATCAGTGTGCCGATTGGTACTGGTGTTCCGAATGCTTCTTAACAGATCTCAATTTGAAACTGTTGCGCATGGCAGCAAGAAGGGTTTAACTCACCCTTATCGCTACCTCTGTGCCCTGCCCTTTATTGTGTGTTTCAGCTCTCCAGCTTCTTTCTCCATTACCTCCTTCTGGGGGATAGAGAAAGTAGCTGGAGAGGGCACGTAAGCAGTGAAGGGTGAGTGAACAGCCATTCCCCCACCCCCGTGCGCAACAGTTTCAATTTAAGCTCTGTTCTGAGGCATTAGGCCTCGTTCACATCAGGGCCGTTTCTGTGCGCTTTCCACAGCGCACTGCCCTGTGCGATCAGCAAGGTATTTACTTTCCCATGTAACTAAATGTAGCTGGTTCACATCTATGTGCTGCGCTGAGCAGCGTTACAGAAACGTAGTGTTGCATGCATTTCTGTGCGTTGAGATGGAAAGCGCACAGCAATGCAAGTGAATGGGTCCGCTTTTTTAGCGCATAGAAGCGCGTACAAGCGCATGGAAGCGCATGCGTTTTTTACCCCTAATTGGAGAAAAAAATACATTTACATACAAAAACAAAGTTTTATTGACAACTGCTGCTGCTACAGTAAGCAAAACGTGCTTTAAAGAAGCGCAGCGCAACGCACAGAAACGCGGACTAAAGCGCGCACAAGCGCATGCGTTTTTTACCACGCTTTAACACGTTTTTCAGCGCAGCAGATGTGAACGAGGCCTTAGGAACACCAGTACCTGGGATGCTGTTGGTCAGGGGGCGGGTGGTGACAGTGGGCCTTGGGCGGCAAAAAGTACAAATCCGGCCCTGCTGTACACACAGTACTTTTTGTAACGATCGTCGTTAGAAAATATCCGCCTGGGCGGATCGTTCGTTTTCAACGACTTGCGTCGTTGCACTTAATAGTCGTTAGCGCCTTTTTTTTAACGATCGTCGTTTGAAATGATCGGGGAACGATTGTTTCAAACGACTATAGTCGTACGTGTGTACGCACCTATAGACATAATCATCAATAGGTAGATATTAATGACAGCGCGTCACTATGTCTATGGCATCGGCATACCTGGGTTTGTTTACCCGGTAATATTGGAAGCAGGCGTCTCGGTCTCCTAGGCTACTAGTTTTGCACCAAAGGAAGTGACGATCCCGGAAGGAGCGGGGTTTTACCCCGTCATATACCGGAAGACTCGCTTCTTCACTTTAGTGGAACGCGTGACCAAGCGTCAGACAGACGCGAAACGGCCGTCGCCCCACCTTTCAGTGCCCGCACCCACCTCCCGCATCACTGAGCCTGCACCATGGATACGTAAGATTTGGTTTATACCACGTTGGACTGTTTTGTATTATATACAGTGTCTTGGATGTCTGTACCCTCAAGCATTAGCTGTCGCTATTGATGATAATAAATCATTCACTTGACGGAAGGTGCACGCAGCAATCTCTTTTTCTGATTTGCATGCCATATGGTTGTTCTTTTCCCCATTCAAGCGGAGCACACGTCTTAACGACAGAGCCCCAGACTCCACATCGCAAGCCAGTGAGACCCATTTTGTGCTGTGTTAAAACGCTCACACTCACACTGCATGTGGGGAGTGCCACACTATACCTTTTTCTCTTTTTTTTGATTATTGCATATGTATTTTCAATTCATCCATTAGTGTTGAGCACCCCAATATGACATCAACAAGTAATGAACAACAGGAAATAAATGTTGAAGAATTACCAAGTGAGGATCTTGAAATAGACTTTGATCCATTCAACTTAGTGAGTGAAAAAGTGGCTGAGGGAAGAGAGGATTTAAGAAACTTCTTTTCCAATACAGCAGAATCTACACAGGCAAATAAGGAGGTGGGTGCCAAGGTTTTGGAGCAAAGACTAGGAAGATTGAGTGAGCAAGAGACAAAACTCTTTTGGACAGTGGCCACATTAAAAAGATACAAGAAGGAAGGTATAGTGGCAAGGGGTTTCAGGTCCTACAAGGAACCCTCAGAGTACCGAGAGGACCCAGAATTTGTTGAGGATTGGGTTACAGCTCACCTAGATTATGTGAAGAGGCTACAGGACATTGTCCTAGCACGTACAATAAAGGAGTACAATAAAGTATCAGATGAGCTACAAGATACCAAATGCAACTATAAAGCTTCAGTCGCAGAAGAGAAATACAATACAGTAACCTCTAAAATCGAGACCAAAATTCTCAAAATACAAGACGAAATTAAAAACAGAAAGTTAAGGAAATTCTTCCATGATAAAGATGATTTCGATAAAAATAAGGTCTTTAATTGGGGCCCCCCAGCACCAATAAGGAAAAATCCTAAGAGTAGAGGCTACTGGACTACTGATTCCGGGTCTGATAGTGAGAACGATAAACCTAAAGGGAATAAGACCCCCAGAAAAAAGAATACTAAGCGAAATCCTAAAAAAGGTATTACATCTAAGACAGAAGAATGTGTAGGAGCAACAGCCCCTTTAGGAGGAGAGTCAGACGGGGAGGAAGGAGAAGAACTAGCCAGGAGACTAAAAGCTGTCAGATGGGATGGGTCCAGCATACTGAAACCTCAAACCAAGAAGAGGAAAGCAATAAATCAATAATCGCTCAAGAAAATCTCCAAATATTAAATATCTCAGGAAT
This sequence comes from Hyperolius riggenbachi, assembly GCF_040937935.1. Lineage (NCBI taxonomy): Eukaryota > Metazoa > Chordata > Amphibia > Anura > Hyperoliidae > Hyperolius > Hyperolius riggenbachi. The sequence continues at coordinate 259,884,912 of NC_090648.1, forward strand.
CGAGATCCCTTCAGAATGTGAAAGCTTATTAAAAAAGGGGTTGAACTTTTGCCCCACAAAAAACTTTGACTTTGTGTCATTTACCATCGATCTGTTTAAATCGGTACGGAAATTGGTGATTATGCAGAAGTTCCAGAGCGACACTGGACCCAAATCATCGGAGCAGTCCCCATACAATCCAGACCCGATGATAATGGGTGACGAGACGGAACAGGGTATATTAACCCCCCGTTCTCCACCCAATGAGGGTTTTACTACTAATTTCAATTTTTCTCTTTCTCCTCAAATGACAGGGGATAGTGATACCAATACCTTAGGGTTTTTCCCACAGGTACGGTTAAACCCCACGGATGAGGAGATTTTACAGGTATTACAGGATCTGGAAGAAGAATCAGGAATAGACATTGGGGTTCCCCCTATAGATGGGAAATGTCTTGGACTGAGCAATCCGGGTGTATTTAGAGCCTGTAGATCAATTTAACCCTTCCCTGTCACCCCTGGCTCAACCCTAGAACATTTTTTTGAATGTACCCTGAGAGAGATTAAGGCAGAGATTTACGAGTCCACGGAGTCCAATTTAACGGGGGAAGAGTGGAGAGCATTGAAATGGCTGAAAAATAACAAAGAAATTGTCTTGAGACAGGCCGACAAAGGCGGAAATTTGGTTATAATGTCAGCTATCCAATATCGCAATGAAGCGTTAAGACAATTAGGAGATAGGGATATTTACTGTCCTCTCCCTGCTGATCCTACTTTGCGTTATCAGGACAATCTCCGAACGTTGTTACGGAGAAGGGTAGAGGGAGGTTTCCTCCCTAAAAAATTGGCCACGGATCTGCTCCCACTCTTCCCCCGCAAACCGGTCTGGTATCATATACCAAAAATGCACAAATCACTGACCGCACCGCCGGGACGACCAATAGTCTCTGGCTGTGGTTCCCTCACGGAGAGACTGTCCAGGTATCTCGACCACCTCCTGCGCCCCCTGCTGGAAGGGGTGCCTTCCTATTTGAAGGACACCCTGGAGGTTTTGCGGATGGTGGAGCGTGCCGCCTGGGTTCCTGGTGACAGGCTGGCCACCATTGATGTGGTCAGTCTGTACAGCCGTATACCACACACACTGGGTATCGCTGCGGTCAGACAATTCTTGTTGCGCACAAATAAAGATTTGAGATATGTGGAGTACATTCTGGAATGTCTGGAATTTGTACTGATCAACAATGCCTTTCTGTTTGACCGGGGGTGGTACCAACAGGTGTCTGGGACGGCAATGGGGACCCCGGTGGCGTGCACCTATGCCAACCTCTTTTTGGGTGCGTGGGAGGAGTCTGCGGTGCTCAGCGATCACAATCCATATCGGGGGCACATCAGACGATGGTCGAGATACGTGGACGACGTCCTGGTGGTGTGGTCAGGCACAGAAGAGGAATTTGACCTCTTTATGCAATATCTAAATGTTAACACAGTAAACATGCAATTCACATCCGAGATCCATGATTCCAAGGTTGCATTCCTGGATTTGAAGCTAGTAGTGGAGAACGACATACTGATTAGTAAAGGATACAGAAAGGCTATTGCCACCAACTCGGTTCTCCACGCACGTAGCTTCCATCCGGGACATGTAATCCAAGCCATCCCATATGGCCAGTATTTAAGGCTGAGGAGGAACAACAGTAGAGAGGTAGATTTCGACGTTCAAGCAGAGGAACTGACCTCTAGATTCAGAAGTAGGGGGTATGATGCGAACGTTTTAAAAGCATCGAGACAGAGAGCTAGGAAACAAGAGAGAAGGGTCCTCTTGGCCCCTAAAACCAAAAGTTGCAACAATAGTGAGAAAGTCACCTTTACATTTGCTTATTCACCCATGGCAAAACAAATACGAAGTCTAGTCTACTCGAATTGGTCCATGATTGCAAGGGACCCTGATTTGAACTCCCTCCCTGCCAAACCTCCTCGGGTGGCCTTTAGGAGGGCACCGACACTAAGAAATATTCTAACTAGTAGTGAATTCATTAGCCCGGTATCTAGGGATTGGCTGAGTGCAGCTCTCCCATCAGGGAATTTCAGATGTGGGCACTGCCATCTGTGCAAAAATATTTATACCAAAAAATGTATTCTTTTGGGTAAGGAAATGATAGAGCTAAAAGGCTTTTTTACTTGCCAGACGGACTTCGTGGTCTATGTAATACTCTGCCCATGTGATCGATATTATATCGGCCAAACCACCAGACCTCTCAAAGTCAGAGTGGGTGAACACGTGAACTCTGTCAAATCAGGGAAGGGATGTGCCCGTTTTATAACGCACATGAGGGAGTCTCATGGTGGTAATGGCAGATCTATCAGATTTGCAGCCATAGAGAAACAAGACGTCCCTCGAAGGGGAGGTGATCGGGAAAGACTTCTATTAAGGAGAGAAACGAAATTGATTTTAAGGACCGATGCAATGGGCCCTTTGGGTCTAAATGACAAAACAGAATTATCATGTATGTTGGATCCCTAGGTATCCCCCTATACCCCCCTATACTCCCCTATCGGCCACTTCTATGTCATTATGTGTTTGCTAATAGGTACTGTGGTTTGCTAGTTGCTAATTGTATGGTTATCCCTGGTAGACCATCAGACATTAGGCCATGTTGGCTTATTCTATCCACAAAATATAGACCCTGTGTACCCGTTTTGGCCTATCCTCCTGGCCTCATGGCTTTTTGGTATCCCGGAGAAAATTAATGCTGGGCTATCTGAGACCATTTGCTGTACCCTTGAGCCCCTTGCTAGATACCAGTATCATGTTGTGACCCCGTTATGTGCTTCCTAGCAATTTAACTATTTTTAATTCACTGTCACCATTTATGTTCACTTTATTCCGGCCTGCGAGACCTCGATGCCATCCACTTATGATTGGCCTTTTCCATAGCTAATTGTAGTTGCGGTAGGTCTTAACCGCAACATACAATGAGCGGTAGCGGGAGGTTAATTTTCCCTCCAGCTATTTTCCGTTTAAGTATTACGGATTTCCGTTTAATTATTACGGACCGCCGCAGCCTTGATACGTGCAGCACGGAATGGTGCTCCGCTCGGCTGTTAACATGACGCACTACTTATAGCTTGACAGCGCGTCACTATGTCTATGGCATCGGCATACCTGGGTTTGTTTACCCGGTAATATTGGAAGCAGGCGTCTCGGTCTCCTAGGCTACTAGTTTTGCACCAAAGGAAGTGACGATCCCGGAAGGGGCGGGGTTTTACCCCGTCATATACCGGAAGACTCGCTTCTTCACTTTAGTGGAACGCGTGACCAAGCGTCAGACAGACGCGAAACGGCCGTCGCCCCACCTTTCAGTGCCCGCACCCACCTCCCGCATCACTGAGCCTGCACCATGGATACGTAAGATTTGGTTTATACCACATTGGACTGTTTTGTATTATATACAGTGTCTTGGATGTCTGTACCCTCAAGCATTAGCTGTCGCTATTGATGATAATAAATCATTCACTTGACGGAAGGTGCACGCAGCAATCTCTTTTTCTGATTTGCATGCCATATGGTTGTTCTTTTCCCCATTCAAGCGGAGCACACGTCTTAGCGACAGAGCCCCAGACTCCACATCGCAAGCCAGTGAGACCCATTTTGTGCTGTGTTAAAACGCTCACACTCACGCTGCATGTGGGGAGTGCCACACTATACCTTTTTCTCTTTTTTTTGAAATATTAATGAGATGCAGATAACACCAGAAACATGTGCCCATTAGCCATGCCTATTGTGCTTCTGAACCAATATGAATGGTATACCAACCTATTAAAATGTTAGAGAGTAAAATAAAAGAAAGTAGTCCTCAATAGGCCCATCCCAGTCCACCTAAGTATTATGTAGAAAAAAGGGAAGGCCAGCAGCTAAGTGCAGTTTGTGAAGCCACATTAACTCCCACACAGGCATACCATTTTTCTTTAGTCTGTTGTTCTGCCTGTAAAAAGATTCTAATATCTTACAGAATCCTTTACTCATGACATTCCTTTGTGCTTTTCAGAGTGCAGTTTGGTTTTCTGAATCTACAATAAACAATGCTCCTGCAATCGTCTACTTGCCATCAGAAGATGGGTACACTGTGATCATAAAGGGATGGACATGGTCAGCAAGAATACTCAGGTCGGCTTTTGCATTTAAAGGATGCTAAGTTAGTACTAAGGGGCCAATAGTGTGCCAAGAAAATGTCCCCCACAGCATTACACCACCACCAGTCTTAAAGGGATACTGTAGGGGGGTCGGGGGAAAATTAGTAAAAGTTACCCGGGGCTTCAAATGGTCCCCCACAGACATCCTGTTCCCGTGCAGCCACTGCCCAATGCTCCGGCCCTGCCTCTGGTTCACTTCTGGAATTTCAGACTTTAAAGTCTGAAAATCACTGCGCCTGCGTTGCGGTGTCCTCACTGCCACTGATGTCACCAGGAGCGTACTCTGCAGGCCCAGTATGGTCTATAAGAAAATTTATGAGTGCTCAACACCAAGCTTAACCCTTACAAGTCTGGCTGTGCAAATCTGGCTAAATTGGCTTATCATGAGACATTGGTAACACTGTGGTCCCTAGGCAGTGAGAGAGCCTGGGGCCTCGCAGTCCCCCCGGTTGTATGGGGGCATTGGGAAGCCTCCCCGTGGCGCTCCTGAATAGTGCTATGTAGCATGAACTAATTCCCGCAGGGCAACCGCTTCGCGGTATTGGTTTTTGACCCTGAAAAGTTTGGCATGCGAAAGCAAATGCATTTTTGCATGAGCAATGCCTCATGATAAGCCAATTTAGCCAGATTTGCACAGCCAGACTTGTAAGGGTTAAGCTTGGTGTTGAGCACGCATAAATTTTCTTGTAGTAAGCATTTTGCAATCTCTAGCCTTTGGAGGCAGGTGGTGGATGGCTTGCTCTAGGTGGTGTGAGCCCTGGAGTGGACTGTCTGTGCCTGTTCCCCCCCCCCCCCTTCTGGAGTGAGGTGTGCGAGCCAGCCCTGAGCTTTCAGCTTGGGGTGACCCATACTTCATTCCCTTCCCATGCAGTGCCCCCAAGTTTATGCGCAGTAGCAGAACGCAATGGACGTTAAGGTAAGTGCCTGTTTTAAATTTTTGGGAGGGGGGTGCGGATGCCCCCCCCCCCGGCGCTGGCCACGCTTGGGGGGGTCGTCCGCTTCACCCAGCCTCCCCCTCCGGGGTACCACTGTGGTCCCTAGGCAGTGAGAGAGCCTGGGGCCTCGCAGTCCCCCCGGTTGTATGGGGGCATTGGGAAGCCTCCCCGTGGCACTCCTGGATAGTGCTATGTAGCATGAACTAATTCCCGCATTTTTGCATGAGCAATGCCTCATGATAAGCCAATTTAGCCAGATTTGCACAGCCAGACTTGTAAGGGTTAAGCTTGGTGTTGAGCTCGCATAAATTTTCTTGTAGTAACCAGTATGGTCTATGCCTGCGCCGTACGCTCCTGGTGACATCGGGGAGCGAGGACACGGCAATGCAAGCGCAGTGGTTTTCAGACTTTAAAGTCTGAAATTCCAGAAGTGAACCAGAGGCGGGGCCGGAGCATCGGTGAGTGGCTGCGCGGGCACAGGATGCCTGCAGGGGTCCATTACAAGCCCCAGGTAAGTTCAACTCATTTTCCCCCGATCCCCCTACAGTATCCCTTTAACTGTTTAACCAAGGCAGGATGGATCCATGCTTGCATGTTGAATATGACAAATTCTGACCCTACCATCTGAACGTCACAGCTGAAATTGAGACTCATCAGACCGGGCAATGTTTTTCAAATCTTGCATTTTCAAATTTTGGTTAGGCTATGCAGATTGGAGCCTCAGTTTCCTGTTCTTAGCTAACAGGAATGTGGTCTTCTGCTGCAGTCACCCATCTGTTTCAAAGTCCAACTTGTGTGATCAGAGATGGCATTTTGCAAACCTTGGTTGTAACGAGTAGTTATGTGGTCTGCTCATTTTCCTCTGAGCTGACATCAAAACAGTACAGTACATTTTGTACATGGGGACAACTTTGTTTTGTATGTATGAGACATTTGTAATTTGAGTCATGTGTAGATAAGGGACTATCTATATATACGTTGAAGTTCAACTTTTATGTATGAACATTATGCATATAAACAAAATAAGCAGTGCCAGGGGCTTTGAGCTATGCAATGACTCAGGATTTAAAATAAGCTAATTTTGGTGGAAGGTCAGTTTAAAGAGGACTGTTTTTGAACTGACAGTTTAAATTAGAGATAGCAGTTTTTATGATATATACAATGAAACATGCAAAGATTGTTATCTTAGTATTCACCAGCAGGAAAAAGAAAAAATGTGTTTTCATTTCCTGAAGCTATGGAACTGCCTACTTAGCTATGATCCATTTTATGAACCCGTAAAAGCTGAGCAATGAGTTAATTTGGTTTATTTAGATCATATGTCTACTTAAAATGATCAAAACGTCTTTCACAATTAGCAGTACAGTAACATTACTTAATGGAAAAAAATATATATATAAAACGAGAACACGCATTGGAGAGGCACACCACACTTTAAAGAGGGACCACAACAACAAAAATGCAGTCTGCTTTAAATTATACTTCATCTAAATGTATGAGACAAGCTTTCCTATAGTAATACATTGAAATATGACACATCATCTCCCCTACTTAGCAATACATACCTAAAGCCCTTGCCTAGCCTTTTTTTTAGTTTTGTGTATTGTGGACAGCGGTTAAAACCCCTATCCACAACTAAAATAAATAATTCATTTGTGAAACAAAGATGTACGTCTAGAAATGAGGGTTGTCCTGTTGGGCCATTTTAGCCAGATCTGGTAACAATTCTATATTTGTTCCCTGCTCCTGACAGAAGGGAAATAAACACTTTATTATAATTGCCATATATGTTTTCATTGCATTATTATAACTTAAAAAAAGCAAAATTGTACATACCCCCCAATGTCTATGGGCAACTGACTGCACTCAGAACTAAAAGGGCCCATACACCTAACGATTTTCCCGCCGATATTCAGCCGTTTCGATCACAGTGATCAAACGGCTGTGAAATTGCCACGCACATCGCTGACAGAACAATGGATTTCCGTCCGAAATCCATCGTTCCCGTCGACTCCCGTCGATCCATCCATGCGGAAGATTTTTTTTGAGCGCCGGCGGGTCGGGAGTGCGTCGATAGCGGCGGTCGAATGCCCGACGACCGACGCAATACAGCGGCAATACATTACCTGCTCTGCCGGCACGAGTCCTGCTGTCACTGCTGCTCCGTCTCCGCGCTGGTCTGGTCTTTGGCATGCTTTACTTCTTCCTGCCCGGCAGGAAGTTTAAACAGTAGAGCGCCCTCTACTGTTTAAACTTCCTGCCGGGCAGGAAGAAGTGAAGCATCCCGGAGATCAGACCAGTGCGGAGACGGAGCAGCGGTGTCCAGGGGACTCGCGCCGGCGGAGCAGGTAATGTATGCGGGGCAGCACCACCGCCACAGATTGTGAACGGTTTCAGGCTGAAATTGGTTCACAATCTGTTTGCAGTAAAGGTGGCCATGCGATCCCTCTCTGATCAGATTCGATCAGAGAGGGATCTTTCTGTTGGTCGAGTCTGATGGCAAATCGACCAGTGTATGGCCACCTTTAGGGGGCTGAATAATTACACACTCCCCACGTTGCAGTTATTTATTTGTAAAAAAAATATTTGGAATCATGTATGATTTTCATTCATGTTTCTGGCAGTAATATGACAAAATGTGGAAAACTTCAAGGGGGCCGAATACTTTTGCAAAGCACTGTATATTTCCCTTCTTCCTAACACTCTAGTATGAACTAACCACAGTTCCATCTCTCATATTTACTGTAGCCAACATCCTCTGCTCTAAGCAGTTAACCTGAATTTTGCTATGTAGGTTTTTAATTGCTGCCCCTTAATATGCTGCACAGATCTATGTAATGTTTTGGTGTGGTACGAATAAAAGATAATCATAACTCGTCCACAATTGTAAAACTTCAGGGCTTTTTTCTACTCGGCGCGATCAGACTTGAAAATTAGATGGTATACGCTTTGATGATCGAAACAGCACCGTAACGTGTACATTGCGGTGCTGTTTTTCCACTAATGTGATTTGCATGATTTTTTGTGCATTTGCTCTTGCACCTGACAGATAGCGCTGAAATAGTAAGTGGTGGAGATGGACAGAAACACAATCGCATTGCAGCGCATATGCGATTGCCTGTCCTAGTAGAAAAGGAGCCTTACTGGAAGATAAAAACAGCATAAGGCTCCCTGCACACTGCAAATCCAATTTGCGATTCCGATTTGCAATTCCCGATTTTCCCTGAATGCTAGCCACAGTAAAACGCAGAAAAAACGCAGCATGCAGTAATGATTAAAAATCGTAATCGGATGTAAAAAACGATTAAAAATTGGAATCGCATGCAGTGTGCAGGGAGCCTAAGATAGCACTTCACAAAAAAAGTCTTCTTTTGGGCTAGTTTCACACCAGGACGTTGCGTTTTAGGGGACGTTATGGTCGCATAACGTGCCCCAAACGCAACGCCTGGTGCTCTCTAATGTGGACGTCAGAGTGAGCCGCGTTGTGCAGCTCACTCTGGTGTCCGTGATGCCGTGATGCGCACTCTTGGACGCATGCGGCATCACGTGGTCCCGCCCGGCCAATCGCCGCACAGAGCGGCCGCTCAAGGAAGTAAACACTGCACGTCACTGAGTGCAGTGAATATTAATTAGCCATGTGCTTTGCCGCTCTCCGCTCCTCCCCAACATTACAGCGCATGTGCAAGCAGTCTAACGCGGCTCTGCCGCTTATAAAGTACTGCATGCAGTACGTTCTGTTATGGCGCAGCGTTACTGAGTAACGCAACGTGGGCACTGTGAACAGCCCATTGATTTTTCATTGCTGTGCGGTGGGGTGCGTTACAGGCTGCTCTAACGTGCGCCTGTAACGTCCCACTGTGAAACCAGCCTTAGGCTTTCTATTTAACAGCTGAAAGGATATTTCAAGTTCACTGATGACTCAAAGCCTATTTCACGCCTCACTTGTCAAGATCTGTGGGCAGCAACATGACTTTTCTAATCTCCTTGTTACTAAAATTACTGAGTTATAAGTGCAAGACAAATGTAAATAATTAAAATAATGACTAGACTCTGCATGAAGCTTAATTTTTTCTTCATTATCACAGTATACTATGTACTATCAATGATCGTTAATTTTAGAGCAAGCTAGGAAAGATTTGCAGAACACATTACAGAACACATTACGCCCCCTTTTCACTATCCAGTAAGCCTGAGCTGTTTATAAGCATGACACTGCCTTGGAATTCTGCCAGTGCCTATAGTGCTGTGCCTAAGAAGAGTGTAAGCAGCTGCAGACTTGTAATTTTAAACCACTGGAGTTTCCTGAAGGACCAGAACTAGCTGGATGCACAATGAGAGCAAAGCACAGCTTCTCCCTCCAAGGATTCCCTTTCTGCCTGCATGACAAAGAAAGGCAGAGGACCAACCTGAGTGCAGCCAGACAGATCTAAGTAGATGATCTTGTGACAGCCCTTTCCAGATCCCAGGTACTGTAAACCTTTGTCCGTAAATTTTCTGCTGTAGGCTAAACTCAGATATTGAAGATTAAGCAGGTATCTAGTGGTGAGAAAACATGACAGAGGTAGAAACAGGATTAGTGTATGATGAAACAGACCCCTTTTTCTAGAGAAAGAGAATGAAAACTTGTTTTAAACACTGGAACAATTTTATTCGTGCATTGCATCCTCTCTCAAGGAGGTACAATTGTAACTGCACAGAAAAATGACTTGCGCTGCACAATGAGAGGCAAAAGAGAAATAATTAGCTCATACGGTCTAACTTAGCTTGGTACAAACAATACTTTGTTAACAGACTTTGTATAAAAATGCAGCAGAAAGCAAAGTTTGCATGTATGCATTGTAAAATAGGTTATTATGGGAAGGAACACAACAGCTTCACAATAAGTAGTAGTCATTTGTATTGCAGCACATATGACTAAACTTAACAGTAACTAACCAGCCAAGAGCTTGTATGTTTTCTGCATAAGCACCTTCTGTGCCAGGGGATCCAGCGCTACGTGAGTCAAGACAGAGCACGTTTCCCTGCAAAGCCCTGCCAATACACCTCAATCCACATATCTGTGACTCAGCCTGCACCCTGTGCTAATGCAATAGCAGCCTGAGTGCAAAATCAATAACCTTACTGGGGAGACATAGCAAATCCCCATGCCTACCACAATTCTATTGCACATTGCTGTAGGTGAATTAATGAATGTATATATTTTCAACTCTAGGTATATGTAACAACTGTAATATGGCTCTAGTTTGCAAGTGCATGGTTTCCACCCTGCCATGTTAATATAGGGCTTTCATTCAAATATTTGAAATTGTTGTTTTTTTTGTTAATTCTGCTTAATATCTTGAAAGCACTGCAGTAACTTGCAGATGCTGTAGGTTGCTGTGAGTATGACCTGCATGGTGAGGTGCCTGGCCACAGTGCATCTGTCCTAATACAACACTGCCACCAAATGGCAAAAAAATATGTTTGTACAATATTGTTAGCCGGATTTTCCATGAGAACAACTGACTCATTCATACAGGCTATAGAGGACATTAATCTGCAGAAGGGTATTTTATAAAAACATTTAGCTAGCAGTTTCATAACAACATCCAGAGGTTTTTCCACTGAAAGCTTTCATAAACATTGCTTGCCTTTTCATTCACGTGGAGTACCTATCCTGGCCAAATGGCATCAGTGTTATTTTTGGCATGCTACATCCTATAAAATAGTACCATTTTGCTGCTTATTGGAACATTTAATATTTACTTAAGGTTTAAATAAACTGTTAGAGATAGAAAGGAGTGGTTACGATGCAGCAGGGTCTTCCAATAGAGTTAGGGCTCGTTTCCACTGTAGCGGTGCGGAATCGCCTGGATTCCACCGCAGAAGAAATCGCATGCAGGTGCGTTTTTTTACGCGTTATTTTACGCGATTACGCATGCGATTTCGCATAGGTTAGGCTATGTGCGTTTTTAACCATGTCACTGCCTGTGTTAATTTACATTGGTTCCTATGCGGAATCACATGCGTAATCGCGTAAAATAACGCGTAAAAAAAACGAATGCGATTTCCCTATTAAATACATTAGTGGCGATTCGCATGCATTCCACTAGCAGGCAAATTCGTTGGCTCTTTTGTGCGTTTTTTCACCGCTCATAAAAACGCACCACGCAAACGCTACAGTGGAAACAGGTCCATTCACTTGCATTACATGTGCGAATCTGCATGCGTTGGACGCATGCAGATTCACGATAGTGGAAACGAGCCCTAAATGGCAGTCTATTTGGACTTCATCAATGAATGCTATAAGTATACCAATTTATTGCACATAATAAAAATTAATTCCCACCCTCATAAATGGTTTCTGAGAGTAACAAAGTCCTCTATTCAGGTAAATAGGCTAGTGAAAACAAGTGGCACTGATTGTTTTTTAGGATTGAAACAGCATCAAAAACCTCAGCTGTTGGCAGGAGCACTATTTGAAAATGTAAACAATGGGTTTACAGATCAGTTGCATATAGTACAGGCATCTCTGAAGTCAGTGAATCAGTGGGAAAGGGAGCTAACTAGAAATATTCCACTGCAAAACCCATGACATGATGCTCCACATGTGAAATATGAGAAATGACTGCACTCCTTGAGGAGTAAACTATAACTGTGGCAGGGTTCTACTTCCATGCTGGATAACTGTTACAGTTGGAGCAAAATAGACATGTTACATGTTCTGCAGTAGTAGAATGTGAATATACTGTAAGGCATAACAGAATTAATATCTAATAAGACAGTAAAGATTTTATCACACAGAAATCATTAACTGCTGCTAGTGATTTGCTGTTGCAGTTGTTTGTGGTGGTGACACCCATGACAGACCAGCCACCATTCCAGATCATAACTAGAGATGGTGGGAATGAAAGAAAATAACAACTGAGCACACATGATACTTAGGTCTTTAGGAACTACAGGACAGGTCAAGACTATTTTCATTGGTTACATTGGGCAGTTGGCATTTTTATTAAAGAAGACTTACCTTGACATAACCCGTAGAGTGGCATTAGTTATGTTGGTGTGTGACAGATTGAGATAAAGTAATGCTGGGCATCCTTCACAGATAACTCTCAATGCTTCATCCTGGATACATTAAAGAAATGTAAATTTCATTCATCATAAACTTGGCATAAATATTGAAGCCAATAAGTCAACTGAAAGCTGTCAATTCAGAAAGTGATGTGATTCAGATGTGTAGCTACTGTATATGGGTGACATCCCTGCAACCATAGGAGGGCCCAGGGGCCATGGGGAGGCTACACTTGTTATGGGTGGAAAATCCTGATGTCCACACCGGTTACTTGGCCCATGGCGTGTGGGCAGCTCTCAGGCTGGGGGGTCAACAAGGGGGCAGATAGAAAAGCTGTGAATGTTGGGGGCCCCATGATTGAGTTGTAATTATGCCCCTGATATTAATAATGCAGACGTAAAAATAAATACTGTATCTGTATGTGTACTGTGGTGAAGAGACATATTGTCAAATTTGTGTAGCCGTAAACTCTACTTGTTTCCCACAAGTTGCTCCATTCCCAATTCTGGACCTTCCAACTGTCTGGAAGATCTCGATCTAGAAGGGGCTGATCCCCAAGCAAAGAGCAGGAGAGCATCATCTTGGAACTACAAAGAAGAGTTGACAACCCTGTTGCCCTTTTGACCTTGTTCTGACTCTCTGGTGTAAACAAACACTTGCCAGGAGAGCTCAGAGGCAGAAATGCCCCTTTTATTTCTGAAACAAGTGTCAGATGTCACTTAAAAATTTTAAATTTGCGAGGATCAAGAAGGCAGCCTCCATAAAAGAGAGCTCTGGATGAAAGAACATGGTGCAACATGAAACCATTTAGACACATAGATCATAGCAGAGATAGGCACAAGTGAGTGAGGCTGGTTTCACACTACAAACCAGCATTAGCAATGCGGTACGTCACACCCGACGCACCACCAACAACAGGCCTTCGGGGAACACTGCACTACTGCGCGGTGTTCCTTGTTGGCCACCGGCCAAGCAGGAAGTGACGCACTCTTGCTTTGGGTTTGCAGAAGTATATTGTTTAAATAGATTTGCACGCATACACGCCGCGTTGGTAATTTATTTTTTAAATCCACGTGTTGCCATAGACTAACATGACTTCTGGGATGACACAGATTGCTGCAAGTCAACGCATCACTACAGCGTTAACGTAGTTCTTGACCTGCATCAGGGATGCAGCGAAAACCTCACATCCGTCGCGGTAACGTTGCAGTGTGAAAGTCTCCATAAACTTTCATTGCACAGCAGTGAGGTGCAGTAAAGATACCGCACCGCCTCGGTGTGAAAGGGCCTTGAAGGTTTGTTCTAAGCAAGGGAAGCAAAGTCTGTTACAACTGATGATGCAGCCCTCATTATCCTAAATGGCTTCAGCAAAAAGGCCAGGAAGCAAATTACAGCAGTAATTTCAAACAGTGACACTGAATACAGCGTAAGAAAAAAAAACAAAAAAAACAAACTACAAGTACTTACTCTGTTTATGGTCACATAACAGTTTAAGGTTTTGGATGTGTGGGCACAGCACAGTCATATTTTATTTCCTTAATCTTTTTAAACTTGCCTGCAGATATTCGTAAAAAAAAACAAAAACAAATACAAAAAAAAAAAAAAAAAGAACACCACATGTCCCTGCACACAGTACCTGTACCTTTTGTTTCAACATGCTCTAATTAAAGGAAACCTCAGATGGGACTACAGGATATATTTATACCTACTGGGGCTTCCTCCAGCCCCATGAGGTGCGTAGGCCTCCCTCACTATCCTCTCCGGTTGCTCCTCTATCTTCTAATTCTCCCCAATAAAACGGTTGGTTGTGCTCTTCTGCGCATGCACGACTTGGCTGTGTGCACCCCATCATGCTTCCGCATCTGGGATTGTTCTGCATCTGCGCAGGTGTACTGCATCGGCCACAGGAGCGGAATAGGGGAACGTGCGGGCAGGGGATGCAGAACAGCATGACTGGTCCCGACTTTAAAAGATACCAGAAGCAATCCTGGAACAATGGAGCAGCCGGGAAGGATGGCAAGGAGAGCCCATGGTCCTCATGGGGCTGGAGGAAGCCACAGGTAAGTATAACTTAGGCACAGTGGACCATCTCAGGTACATTTTAAGTACTTTTTCCTTAAAAAGCACAGGAAGATAGAACGCAACTGTGAAAATACAGGTGCAAGACAGTCATGGCCACTGTATTTCTTTCCAGTGCATCACTGCAGTTCTCTTCCATTCCCTACACTGTTCTCAGTTAGGTTAAACATCATTCAGTATGACCAGTTTAGTGGTGGGTCAGTGATGGTCTGAGAGGCATATCCAGGGAGAGCTGCTAAGACCTCTACATGCTAAGGCACCTTGATTGCCATGTATCTGGAGGAAAATCTTAGACCCATTGTCAAACCCCACACTGGCCCACATGGCCTCATGTGACATGTGCTTGTAGGCAGTTCCTGAAGAATGAAGGAATTGATACCATTACTATTGACTGGCCCCCATGCTCGCCTGATCTCAATTCAACAGAATAGAACAGCTCTGAGGTATTATGCCTCTGTCTATATAACACTATCAGGTTGCACCTCAGACTGTCTAGGAGCTCAGTGACACCCTGGTCCAAATCTGGAAGGAGATCTGCCAGTACACCATCCGTCATCTCGTTAGGAGGATGCTCCAACATTGTCAGGCATGCATACAAACTACTTAGTACTATTTATATTTGCTAAAATGACATTTCAAGAAACTGGACTAGCCTGCCACATCACTTATTCACTTTGATTTAGGATGTCTTAGAGTTCAGCCCTCTGTCAGCTGATCATTTTAATTTCCATCAAACGATGTGGCATAATTTTGTTCCTACAACATTACTTAGTGCATATCAGTGTTTTTTAGGGCCAGTTGCACACCTAAAAAGTGTGGTGATCACGCATTGGGGAGCCTGCTACAGCATCACCGCACCACCTAAATCCATCTTCATATGATCCTGGGCCATGGTGCAACAACAGGGTCATATGCATATGGCCACCCCCCGCTCAGTGATGTACTCCCTGCTGGGCAGGAAGCACATCACTGGGATTCCTGTAAGTCCATGCATGCGTACGGTGCAGCACCAACTTCCCGCCATTCACACTGACTGAGTCACCCATTGACTTGCATTACTACATGATCTGAGTGGTAGGCACGGTTCATGCGGTAACACACTGCAGACTTTGCAACCGCATTGCAGCGATTTGTATTCTTCCATTGCATCGCATCCACTATGCGAGTCTCCACAGACTTGCGTGTTCCTTTGCAACAAGCTGTGGCGGGGGAGAATACCGCAGTGCAACACCTGGCATCCAGTGTGCAAGGGGCCTTCATTTTTTGATCAGTATATCTTGAAATTTGTAGCAGTTTCGAATAATGCAGACATATTCACTTACATTTAAGCTTTGGCATTCCGACACGTTTAGATCCTGCAGATTTTTACACTCTCCTGAAAAAGAAGCATGAATATTTACAAAAAAGTGTATGCTTATATCACATTCTTCAAAGTCTTCCCATACTTTCATATTAATAGATTATTGCTCCATGGGGAAAATGTATGCTGTAACTCCTGGTTTGGCTTCCACCAAGTAAAAGTTCATTAAAGGACAACTGAAGCAAGGATATGGAAGGATATGGAGGCTGCCATAGTTATTTCCTTTTGAGCAATACCGGTTGCCTGGCTATCCTGCTGATCCACTGCCTCTAATACTTTTAGCTATAGACCCTAAACAAGCATGCAGTAGATCAGGTGTTTTGGACATTATTGTAAGCCCTGACAAGATTAGCTACAGGCTTGTTTCTGGTGTGATTCAGACACTACTGCAGCCAAATAAATCAGCAGGCCTGCCAGCCAACTGCTATTGTTTAAAAGGAAATAAATATGGCAGCCTCCATATACCTCTCTCTACAGTTGTCTTTTAAGGACTCCTCGCATCCTTCTTTCGCTACTAATCTCTTTTTTTTAAATCCTGAAATATTCAGGCATAGTTGCCAGTGAAATCTGGTTTAATAACCCACCCATTATGAGTTGGCCAACATAATTTTCTTTGTGCCTATGAAGACTTTAGACACCTCAGATCCATAGTTAATGCCTTGACTGCTGACTTGTAGCTCTGCTTTGCCATGTGGAACTTTGAATAGCGCGTTTAAATGAAATGTATAACAGATACAGCAGACTAGACCCATACAGTCCCATTGCTTGTACGGGACAGTTCTCACTCCTTTTGTTGCCGCACAAACACACAACACACTGCGGTGCACAATTTTAGTTTACAGCAGAGGCATTGCCATTCAAATAAACAACTGGCATTTGCACTGGCACAGTGTACCGCTGGCACAGCATTCTATATATATATTTGGCTGGAGTTGTTTTCTTAGCTTTGCAGGCAATCTGAATGTTACTCAAGTTATCGGGATCTGCCCTTTCTGCAAGGATATCCTCATTAATCAGGTTTCAGCTTTCTCCAGCTGCTTTTCATTCAGCATTGGGTAAACATTCTTTAAAGTCTGATGTAAGACATAAAAATCATTTCTGTTTTCTGCTAGGACACCCTTAATTGTACACATGCTAAAGCCAGCTGAAAATGATTTTATTTTCAGTTATTCTAGTCCTAATTTTGCTGTTTCACCAAAAACTTGTAAACTTTTTTTCCCCCCAAAACACTCTATTTCAAGTATTTTATGAATCATCTAAAGCTACAAACAGACTCATTCTCCTTCTTTGTTCAAATAACTAGAGTTACAAATGCTATATTTTCATCAAAGATCATTCTGGATCTCGAGAAAAAATCCAGCTCCAGTACAGATATTGAGGATGTTAATTGTACACAAAATATGAACGACCACTGCTGTTCAGCCTCACCTAATCAGCTGCCTCTAAGCCACCACTTGTTGCCCCCTTTCAACAGGACAGGCTGTCAGGCTGTAGCCAGAGAACATGTCTGTATAGGACTCATTTGTAAATATGTTATATATGTTATATAGCGGAATCACTGTGTACTGGCCTTAAAGAGAAACCGTGACCAAGAATTGAACTTCATCCCAATCAGTAGCTGATACGCGTACGAGAGATAACGGCGCTGGAGACTTGGGCGCAGGATTCACCCGGTACATGGCTGATCCTGCTGCCGCACAAGTCCCGGACGTATTAAATACTATTCCCCCTCCAGGCCGCCACGGATAGTGGGGAATTAAATAATTCAGCTTCCAGCAACTGCTGGAAGCCGAATTATTATGTTTTAAAAGTAACTTCAGCTCTGTCTTATGACGGCGCTGAAGTTACTCCCTGTGCCTGCTATAGCCGTAATTCCTATTACGGCCTATGGTGGCACCGGTTGCTCCCAAATCTCCTGCACTGGTTTCAGCGTGTTCGGCTGATACCCCCTTTTACATAAGAAATCTATTCCTTTTCACACACGGATCATCAGGGGGCTCTGTATGGCTGATATTGTGGTAAAACCCCTACCACAGGAAACTGTGAGGACCATGGTCCTGGCAGTTTCCTGTCTGTGAACCTTATTGCATTGTGGGAAAAAACACCTGTTTTACTGTTTACAGCTGTTTCCAACTGCCAAAAAAGCAAGCAACATCTGCTGTCACTGACATCACCTGCCAGCAGTAAAAATGTCACAATGTGGTAAATGTCAGAATGTAAATCAGGGAGAGGAAATAATTTACAATGGGCAAACACTGACTAAATCATTTATACATAATTATTGTAAAAATGAAGCACTTTTTTTATTACATTATGTTCACTGGAGTTCCTCTTTAATAACCTTCCTACCAATTTCCTGGTTGAAGTCAGTTTATAAACAGCCTACTGCTATGGAACACATGCATTTCACAAGGTGTTATCTAGAAATGCACTGTAGACTGCCAGAAATTAGATCACCAGCATTCAGCAGTGTTAGGCCCATTTTACACTTAATCAGTTGCTCTCAGTTATAACTGAAAACTGATTTTCAAAGTATTGCCCATGTTTTCCTATGGCTCAGTTCCTACTATATGCGTTTTAAGAAATCTTTTTCATAATGCACTGCTATGGAAAAAATGCACACTAACGCATACCAACTGATTAAGTTTAAAAGGGCCCTTAGTGTTATATTTGTTCACAACTTTACATTATAAGTTAAACGGATTTTGAAAGAGAAAGTCAATAAACAGTAAAATAATCACTATTGGATGGGGCAACAACTGTCTGAAAAGTTATAGAGTGTCTATATTTTCTACTTTAGTTAGGAATTTGAGAAAGAAAGGGGTTATGATTAAGCACAACATTTGGTTAGAATATTAGTAAAGTTGTAGATAATAGGATAACAGAGGCGCCAACAGGATAAAAAAACACTAAAAGAGCTTAAAAACCAATCTTGGTAATAGAGGAGGCAGAACATACGACTGTGGATTTTCAGTCAAAACAATTTTATTGGATACTCCAAATAAAGTGCAACGTGTTTCGCGGGGTACAAACCCGCTTCATCAGGCAATAACAGTTAGGAGTAAACAACATCTGCCAGTATCATCAACACTGAGTGCCTCTGTGTTGATGATACTGGCAGATGCTGTTTACTCCTAACTGTTATTGTTATCCAATAAAATGGTTTTGACTGAAAATCCACAGTCGTATGTTCTGCTTGGAGGAGGTAAGTCCACCACTGCCTCCTCTATTACCAAGATTGGTTTTTAAGCTCTTTTAGTGTTTCTTTATCCTGTTGGCGCCTCTGGTATCCTATTATCTACATCGAGTCCACCCTTGGTGGAGGGTTGTACCCTTCCTTCTACTACAGAGAGCGACTTTTTAATCCTGAGTGGGGTCAGGTCAATCTCCCTGTAAGGAAACGCGGAAAGGCCGCCGTCTCTCGAGGTGAGGCGGCTGTTTCCGCGTCCAGCATGGCGTCACAACGCGGAAAAAACGCCGCATGCCGCATAGGCAGTGCGGCGGAATCCGCATTGGTAACGGCGGAATCCGCATCAGAGGCGGCCCCCGCATTAGATACATTGCATGACAGTGCTGGTGTGGCTGGGACTGATAGTCCACCAAGATTCAGACTTACACGCGCGCGAGCACAGAGGCAGAGTTTAAATAGCAGTTAGAAGGGAGTCGGCTGACCAGCTGGGTCAGCTGACAAATTCCACTGCTCTCATTGGACCAGCAATTAGGGAGGTCCTGGAAAGGTCCTAGAGTATATATACTGCTGGTTGTTCACTTGCTCTTTGTCTGGCGTGCGATCACATACGTGGGAGCACCCAGATCCGTAGTCAGATCCGCAAGTGTGCCGGGACCAGCTGGAGCTGTAATCCTACACTTAGCTAGATTCTGTTGATAGCTAAAGTACTAGTTTGATTGTGATTATCTGTTATGACTTTTGCCTGCCTTGACTATCCTCCTGAACTCTTATCTTGCACCTCGATATTTCTGATACTCTGTTGCCGAACCCCGGCTCGTTCCTTGACTCTGCTTCTGCCTCCTGATTTTGTACCCCGATATATCTGATACCCCGTTGCTGAACCCTGCCTGTACTTTGACTCCGCCTTTGCCTTCTGATCTTGTACTTTATCTGTCCGTGTGTGTACGACCTGGCTTGTCCGACCTCGAGAACCAACCTTACTGTTAGAGGCGGTTCCTCGCTCTGTTAGTGATCCTTCCTCCTGAAGGTTACTTTCAGTCTGTCCTTCCTACTGTCAGTCTGACTCCTCCCGTCTTGGAGAGCTCAGGTCTGCGGAAGGAATCTGTGCAGTACTCCTTGCTGCACTGAGGCCTAGTCCTCAAAGTGTTACACCAAACACTACACTCTACTCAGGTGAACAGAGGTTAGCTAGTATATCGGATTATCAGTGATACTGCAGATCACGTATAATCTGGTATACATCTGTATTCCCAGTGATTCTGCAGATCACTGGTAATCAGATCCTCTCTGTGCTTCACCGATCGTTACACTCCCCACCTGCTTTGACAGTGGTTGCCTAATTGGTAACCCTGGTTTGTGAGTATTAAATTAATATTATTACTCTTCCAATTATACATTACCAGTACATACTACACTATATTGGGCACTTGGTGATCTCTCTTTTTCTCATCATTAGTAAGTTGTAGTTAGTAAAGAGTTAAGATACATTTCAGATTGAAGAAATTGGCCTGAGTCAGACATAGGTCGGGGAGGAAGGTTACTATGAGACTAGAAGTGGGAGCTGGGGGGGGGGGGGGGAGGGGGGAGGTTACTCTATAGATATGGCTGAATTATAAATACATTCCTTTTATCCAAAATTACTGAATTACTTATACAAAATAACTGAATGTTACTATTTTAATGCAAAATTAATGTCTGAAATTCCGTTTAGTTTAAACAGGATCCAGAAACAAGCAGCTTGAAAAAAAACTGTTCTGAAGAGTTTACACTGTCTTGCAACCATGATATCTAGCAGCTTGTGTAGGATTTCTTTTAAAAAATTGGACTCTGGATCTACCGTAGCTCTTTTCTGTTTTCCAAACTGAGCTTACTATTGTACTGAGATTGCACAAACCTTGAGTCATAGCAAGCTAATGTATGACTCTGGCAGCTCACAGCTGCATGACGATATAAACACTGAGAGCTGCCAGTCAGAGTAATACAACTGCCAGCTATGAGTGGAGGGAATATCCAATTAAAGTTGCAACTGTGTTTTGAACTGCAGAGGAAGATTTGCACCCACTATGCTAATCGATCATCAGTAAATACTATTTAAGAGGTCCTACAGACAATAGGGCTCTACCACATGGTTTACTTTACAGACAGTTCATTACATCAAATTTTGATAAAGCTATTAAGTGTCATGGGGTAAATGAAATGAAGTTATCCACAACAACAGGGTTACTTGGAGACCATGCTTTCATTATAGCGAAATGCTTGGCTTTAGAGCTCTAAAGCAGCACTATTTCGAAGACAGTTATATAAAATCAGTATCAAGAATAGGAATCCACACGAGGCTAAAGCTAGATAGAAGCTTGGAAATACGGTATATAAAATTGAGCATAGCTTTTGAATTTTCACATTAACTAAAAATTACAAATACAGCATATAGAAACAAAGTTGGCAAACTATGAACAATCATTATTAAAGTTGTGAAGCTGAACACTTTCACAAGCAAAAACAACATGAAAAATGTTCAGCTGTGACTTCACAATATCACTTCACAGAGCAGCCTCTTCTGTGTCATGTTACTTATCATTACACTTTTCCCATGAAACCTGATGATAAGGAACAGTTTAACCAAAATAAATACTGCAGTCTTCCCTTAGAGGCCAGTTTACTATCATACATCCTCTGTGTCCTCCTCTGCTCAGCTGTGAGAGAAAACAGACACAGGAGACAGAGGAAAACCTTGGCTCATGCTATCATATACAATATTTAGCAAACAATCATAAGAGCATAGCACCGTGCCTACTCAATATACATGCTTCTTACTAGATAAAGGGACTCTAAACCAACAAAGTGTTATAAAGTATGAGAGTACTTGACAACACTTAAACGTCAAAAATGAAAAATCGCCGGGTGAATTGTATAACCATACATAGTGCTTTGAATCTACCATATAGCTCTTTAGTTACTTTATACATGAAGATATACCTTATACAGTATGTTAACTAATCCTTGCTTTCCTATTATTCAGACCAGAGAGATCTATCATAGGTCATGTTGCACAGAAGTGGTCTTGATGAACTGGTGTTAGGTCTGCAATATTACATGTTACTCAGTTGAAATATTTAGCAGTACCCCATCCGAGATAGCGATTATTATTGTAACTGAGGTGGGGGGCAATACAGATCATTTGACAATCAGCATGAATGAACATAAATATTGTGTGTATATCTGTCTTCTGGATTCTCCCTTCTCACTGAGTTATATTACACTGCAATCTTCTGCTTCCTCTTACTTTTCTGACTCCAATGTTGTAAATTTAAATTTCTCTTTTTAGGCTAACAGTTTTATAAAAAGATATTTTATTTCTGTCAGCAATAGTCCTGATAATGGGACTTCTTGCTACTTAACTGACACACATGTGATATTCCAAGGCTGCTAAGTAAAAAATGGGATTATTGGAAATATAGTTTAGCTATACATACAATGCATTGAGAAATGGCAAACACTGAAACCAATCAGCACCTACCTCATATTGAGCTGCAGAAAAAGGCTTCTTAGCCAAATTCAAGGCACATGATGTGTAATTGCTTCCCCAGCACAAACATGGCAGGAGCTGAAAAATAGCTATTTAATACTCTTCAACTGTAAAAAAGGGAGACCATTGGTTCCACAGATTCCACATATTGTAAGCCTTTCCTGCAGCCCTATATAAGTCAGGTCCTGCTTGGTTACAGAGCACTTGACATTTCTGCATTGCTTGCATTTTTTTTAAATTAGCGTGTTGCTGCAGGAGGTGCACCCAGGCGGTGAGAGTGTTTACTGCACTGCCTGTATTGCACCCCCTGGAGGCCTAAAGCACCCTCCAGGTAAGCTAACTCCCAAGTCATATTGATAACTTTTTCCAAAAAATGGGAGGGAGAGATACGTTACAGGGTTACAGAATGGCAGGGACTTAGGAGGCATCCTAAATGTGAGCACAGGCTGTATATTCTGAAAGTGATCATCAAGGTTTCTGCATGTGTACAGATTGCAAGATTTAAGTGCAAGCAGAAAGGGATGAACAAATGGTGAATTTTAGAGGGCTGTGTCACAAGGTTATAAAGACGAGTTATAAAAGTAGGCTAGTAAAGCCAAGTTGTGTGGTCATTGCTGTGAGTTTCAGCAGAGGAGTTTCAAGAAAGACAAAAAGAAGAGATGAAATAAGTTTACTAGCAGACAAGTTGTTTGTGTTGTGGGAATGTCAGTAGACAAGACATAGGGCAGCCAGCAGAGATGTAGTACAGGAAAAGAGAGGACTGGAAAGGTGCATGTACATGAACTAAGTGAACCTCAAATGACAAAAGAAAAACGTAGGTGTGGGTGTGATTGTTATCGATTTATTTGCACCATTGTCTTCCATAGCTGAAAGAACAGTGCTCGGGTAGGACTAGAAAGACAACTCCACCACCTTGTTTATTTCCAGATCTAGAAGCATGGATGAATTTTAAGCTTCCATTCTACAGTGCAACAGTAGAGACAGTGCCAGAGTAAGTTAGCCATTTGTCAGTGGGGCAAAGGAAGAGAATTACAGATACACATTGCACATGCTTAACCTTTTTCTCTTATCTCACTTTTCTTTCACTTCCTTTTAATCTCCCCCATTTTCTACACCATTTCCTGTCCCTGACATTTGCAATTTTCTCTCTGACTGAAGCCAATTCCGATGTAATTTCCTCCCTTACTTTTTTCTCTCCCCTAGAATCTGAACTGTCATAGCTAGCTTGCTTTGCAAACACATGAGCGCACAGGCATAGATTGTATTTCAGCTTCACGCTGAACTGCACTCAGCCAATCAGTGAGAAGCAGGAATGTGGGAGGGGAGATGACAAGCTTCCCTTTCTCTCATACCCCACACATATGAGAGTAACACTGTGCTATCTACATTGATCTGAACAGCTGAATCTATAGCCTGACTTTACTGCCTTGATGTTATTATATGATAACAATCTAGGAACTATCTTTCAAAGTATATTTTAGTTCAATTCTGTGAAAAGCGGTCATCTCTCTGATTTAGTTAATCAGTTTCACTTTGTAATATTTTGGTACTTTAAAACTTAAGAAAAATATTAAAACCAAAAAGGTTGCACATGTGTATAAGGTTGTTGTTTGCCAAGTGGTCATTCCACAGGGCCCCAGTTATATGGACAAAAAGGATGAGAAAATTAGTAATACTGATAAGATTTCCTGGGTGTGAATTTTAATGTTGGGATACAGAGGATATTGTTTTAGGAGGTGATGGGAAGAGTGTGAGAGAGGGACGTGGATTTGGGGAGATATCAACAACAGCAAGCAAGAGTAGAAGAGAAAGTGACAGTAGGTGAGAATACGATTTAAATATAGCCTGTGTCTGAATCATGGTGGGGAGAAGGGGGAAAATTACTTCACGAAATACAGGAATTTATAAGAAGATTATAGGGCAGATGATATGGGTGTAGTGAAAATGTATTTGCCAACATTAACCACTTCAGGATTCGGCGTACGCTTAACTACGCCCCTGAATCCTGAAGTGGATTGCATGGAAACGGCCGCTCGTATGAGCGGCCGTTCCATGTCAGTTCACGGAGGGTGTCTCCGTGAACACCCTGCGAGCCTCCGATCGTGGCTCGCAGGGTAAATGTAAACACACGGGGAAGATCTTCCCCGGTGTTTACATGTATACGGCGCTGCTGCGCAGCAGCGCCGTGGCGGAGATCGGCGATCCCCGGCCTCTGATTGGCCGGGGACCGCCGGCACCTGATAGGCTGAAGCCTATCCTATCCGGCGCAGGACGGAATTCCGTCCTGCGCCGCTCACAGGGGGAGGTAGAGGGAGGGAAGGGGAAGGCGGCCAGGAAGCGCTGCGGAGGGGGGCTTTGAAGAGAGCCCCCCCGCAAGTGCAAGCAGCCGGCGGCGATCAGACCCCCCCAGCAGGACATCCCCCTAGTGGGGAAAAAAGGGGGGAAGTCTGATCGGCCTGGCTGCTAGCTGATCGGTGCTGCGGGCTGGAGAGCCCACGCAGCACCGATCAGCAAAACCACCCGGTATCCGGAAGTGGTTAAATGTACAAAAATTAGTTTGTAAACAATATTCAAGCAGGTAGTCCCTGGCTTACTAACACTCGACTTACAAATGACACAAAAATATGAAATTTGATTCTGTCGCAACCAGTCAAAAACTTTTTTTTTTTCAAAAAGACCTTGTAGTTTCTGAGAAAATCGATTTAAAAAAAAAACTTGTTTATTTACAGGATCAAAGTCTGAAGAAGGCTTATTAGCCAAAAGTTTACCTTTTTTTTCAGTCTAAGTTAGTCAATAAATGGTATGGTATCCTGATTCAAAACGTCTTGCTTTTACTGATGGCTAACATGGCACTACACTCTACTGCTTTTAAACAAATTCAAAGAGAAAATTACATTTTTCTGTAATACGCTGAGGGCTCAGGGGGACAGTGGTGACAGTGGGGGGCACAAGTGGCACAGAAGGGGACACTCAAGGCATGAGAGAACAGAGGTGACACAGAAGGGAAACACTGGAGGTACAGGAGGGCATAAATGCAGGGCTGTGGAGTCGGTCCAAAAATCCACCGACTCCGACTCCTCAGTTTAGGATTCCACCGACTCCGACTCCTCGACTTTGACTCCTCTAATTTGCATATTACAATTTTGTTGATTAAAAGTATGTAACATGAAATTCGTCTCTTAACTGCCAACGCTTAGGAATTTTACAAGACAACTGAAGTGAGAAGGATATGTAGACTACTATATTTATTCCCTTTAGACTAAAACTAGTCCTTGGTAAGAGTACTTGTAAAAGGTACAAACCGGAACAAAGAACATCTATCAGGCCCTAGGCAATGTAAGTGTGGGTACATGTAAGAATGATGTGCAGGTACTGTGCAGGGGAATGAGGAGATTCTTCCTCTATTACACATTCTTCATGCACAATCTGAACAAGGTTTATGGGTGACAGACAACACCTCTGTGTTCAATGTGCACAGCATTCTCAGTGGATTCCCTGCAGCTCTGTGGGGAGTGCATATGTAGAGTATAGTACTACTGTGTAACAAAGTAAACCTGAGACAGATGAAATTAAAGTTTTATACATACCTGGGGCTTCCTCCAGCCGCCTTCAGGATAATCAGTCCCTCGTTGTCCTCCTCCACCACCTGGATCTTCTGCTATGAGTCCAGGTACTTGAGCCAGTCGGGCGTAGTGCGCATGCACACACTCCGCCGCCAGGAGCATACTACACCTGTGCAGCACTATTGCGCAGGTGCAGAATGTTCCTGGCTGTGGGAGCGGCATGCGGCCGGACAGCGCTGACTGGCTGAATTACCAGGACTCATAGCAGAAGATCCGGGTGGTGGAGGACAGCGAGGGACTGATTAGCCTGAAGTGGGCTGGAGGAAGCCCCACGTATGTATAAAACTTTACTTTCCATCCGTCTCAGGTACCCTTTAATTTGTAGTCACCAAACCAAATTTTAACAACATATCAAATTATTTGATTTCATCAGCAAAGGGAGTGCATACATTTGCCTAAATCAGCATCAGTGCAGAATTATTTCCATCTCATTGACCATCTCTATTAGTGACACAGCTACACATCAGGCTTTATTCTTACAGCATAGATGTTATTTAGTATATATAAGAGATTCCTGTGTACACATCATATATACAGTCACAATCAGATATGTATATCTGACCTTAAAAATACGGGGACTGCTTTATTGAAGCAGCACAAGTAACTAATTTTGATTGGTTTATTTCATTTTTGTGGACTAAGCACAGCTATTACTGTATATATACATTATTTTTAATGACTATTATCTGAGAAATAGAACATTTTATCAGATTTTCTATTTTAATTACAGTTACAAATTCATTAGGAGTCGGAGTCGGTGCATTTTTTCCCGACTCCGACTCCAGGCACCCAAAATTGCCCGACTCCACGACTCCGACTCCACGACTCCGACTCAGACTCCACAGCCCTGCATAAATGAGGTACATGGGACAGTATTTCAATTTATGGACAGATTCAGGTTAAGAACAAACCTACAGTCCCTATGTTGATCGTTAACTGTGGACTACCTGTATAGTAAAAAAGAGTTATGTTATTAATTACCATATAACCCTAAGACAACATCTATGCAATAATAAATCAGTAAATCAAATAATACAATTTGGCTTTAAAAAACACACACACCACTAAAAAACAAAACGTTAAAAACCACTAAAGAATGTTCATTTGACAAAGGCCTGGGTGCCGAAACGGTGTGCTTTTTGTGGCTATGTTACCACTAATAAATTAAGCTAATATTGCAAAATCCAGGTGGAGACCCAGCTTTTTCTACTCTTTGCTCTAACCTATACTGCAGGCACCTACCTAGCTAACCTATACTGTGGGCGCCTACCTATCTAACCTATACTGTGGGCGCCTACCTATCTAACCTATACTGTTGGCAACTATACTGGCTACCTATATTGGAGGCACCTACCTAGCTAACCTATACTGGGGGCACCTACCTATCTAACCTATACTGGGGGCAACTATACTGGCTACCTATATTGGAAGCACCCACCTAGCTAACCTATACTGGGGGCACCTATCTATGTAATCAATACCGGGGGCACCTGCCTATCTAACCTATACTGGGGGCAACTATATTGGTTACCTACACTGGAGGCACCTACCTGGCTAACCTATACCGGGGCAATTAAACTGGCTACCTATACTGGGGCACCTATGCCTGGCTACCTATACTGGGGGACCTATAGCTGGCTACCTATACTGGGTGCAACGACCTAGCTAACCTATACTGCGGGCACCTATACCTGGCTCCATGGAGGGTTGCAATTTTTACACCCTCGCCCTGGGTGCAATTTAGTCTACAATCTGCCCTGTACATTAACAACATCACCGGCGATCAGCAAAGCACTGAAAAGCGCCAAAGTGTGAACTAGCTCTGAGGATAACGTATATAGTGATATCTGCCTAGTTGGATTACAAAATTAATAACTTTAAGTAATGAGCTCACTTTCAACAAATTGTGCAACCCTAAAAATGATAACGCTTGCTGTGCCCTACATCTGTTATTTTACCCTAACTGCATGTTATGTTAATGTTAGCCATCATTTAATGTGCTCATTTTGTGGAATGCAGTTTTCCTCCATAATTTAAACCCATGGCTGGCCTGCTAAAGTGATTCCAGATTGTATCAGTGCAATGAAACATTTCATGCTGGCAGCTGTACAGCAGTGTGCTGTTCCTTCATACTTTCTTCTATAATATATCATGTCTTATGCAGGGTTCAAAGAACTAAATTACTTGGCTTGTATGAAGAAAACCAAACTTAAAAATAGTAAATCGGATGACTGTATATAGAAATCTACCTTCACCAGACACAACATAGCTTTTTAGGGTTTCTCTAGTCTCCTATAATTATCAAATCCGTATTTTCAACCTAAGAGAGCACAGTATAACTCTGGCCTCAGGTTTTCATAAGGATATCAGCAAGGGGAATGCTATCTTTCTAGGGTACCTTTGAGTAAATGCACACTGGTGAATGGACTTGTTTCCCCATTCGACACACTGCTGTGGTGACTTCCAGATGGCTTTCACTTAGTCGGCAAAGTTATTTCAACTCATTGGGGACTACAACACAACCTAATTCAACATGTACAAACCTGTACCCACATGAATTTTCCAACAATTTTTCACAACGCGCGGTAACAACGAATGTCACAGCAGATCAGATCTTTAAGATCATCATCAGGGGCTGATGAGTCGTATGACGAAATGCGTAGGGCATGGCTTGGCCGGCAGAGGTGTTTTCAATGCGTTGGAAATGGAGGAGACGTCCTCAGATTTGATATGCCTATTATAACCTACAATTGTGAGTAGTACTTATTTATAATAAAGTTCTACTCATGGTTCTACACTATGAGAATTTATTCAGTGGGCAGAAATCCTATGATATATTGAGTGGAGTATTGCAAAACCAAACAGGAGACGACAGGGGAGATGTCAGCACCAGAACCGCGCTCAAAAGCTGTGTTAGCTGTCTTATCCTTGGGGCAGCCTAGATATAAGATGAACATGGCCCCTGTAGGTGCTGGGCACACAAGTATCCTGTGGGTGATCCTGATAATTGCATGGTGTATTAGCCCTTAACCTATAGGTGGTGGTTATCTAACTGGTGCATACATCCTGCTCAATGAGGATTTGTTTCAATTTTATGTTGCATAACTTCTGAAGCTGACCTTTGAGGACCTACCTGGGAGATCCCTTGATTGGAGGTTATAAGTAACATAAGTGTTTGGTGCTGTCTGTGGGTTAGGGCAGCCACCATAGTAGGGGGATTTCTCTGGTGAAGCCTATATCAGAAGATTACATCTGGCTGGGAGAACTGTTGACCGATTTTTGGCCAGGTGGACTTCATGTAGTTCATGTTTTTATGATATTAATCTGTGATCGCAACTGGACTGTGAGGCAGCGCAATCCTTTAATTTATTGATATATTAATGAATCACCCATATGAATTAGTCTTTATACCAAAACATTTCACTAGCAGTTAAGTTATTAACAGTAATACTTATGCTGTTTTGATCAAAAGCATCATTCTTACAGTTTTCTAGTAATTAAAGTGTGTATTTTGCTGTTATTTTGCTAATAACCGGTATGTAAATAATACAGTTTACATTTCCATTGCCTTGTTTTACAGCACTATTCCAGCTGAGAACATTGTGTAGAAAAACGCATTTAATTATTGTACAAGGAAATCAGGACCAGCTGGATGTCAGGATGCAAGTGGTTACCCTCCTGTTGTTACTCCTCTTTTGCAAAATGTCTGAATTTCGAAAGATAAGAAGAAATAACCGGGTAAACAATGACAAACCTCACAACTCTAAGAAATTCTCAGGCACTGTGAAGCGGTATGCTCCAGCACTACCCTGTGATACTTACACCCATCTTAATGAAAAATACTTGGACTGTCAGGAGAGGAAGCAGACATCTGTTGCCCAAGACTGGCCAGAAGACCTCATACACATTATGCTGGCCAGAAACCAGATAAGAATATTAAAGAATAATGTCTTTTCTAAGTTTCAGAATCTTAAGAGTCTGGATTTGCAGCAAAATGAAATTAGGAAAATTGAGAAACAGGCCTTTTTTGGTCTGAAAAAACTATCAACTCTTTTACTGCAACATAACCGCTTAAAGACTGTGTCTGAAGAAGTGTTCATACATATGCCTCGGCTCGCTTATCTGCGGATTTATGACAATCCCTGGGACTGTAATTGTGAGCTGGAATCTCTGGTTACTCTGCTGCAGATTCCACGCAACAGAAATTTTGGAAATTATGCCAAGTGTGAGTCACCAATAGAATTGAAAAATCAGAAACTAAAGCAGATCACACCTCAACTCATATGCCAAGAAGAAGATGGAAAGCCTAAACCACTAGAAGGAACTAAGCCTGCAAGGCCATCTGTGGACTCAACACTTTGTCATACATATCTTTACCCAAGAATAACTTTGGACTGCAGAAGGAAAGGTCTGTATGATGTTTTTTCATTATTAATACACTACACAGTACATGCACAGTAGTAAATTAATACTTTACGTAATTGAACAGAATAATATTCAGACAGAGAAGCTCTAGGGCAATACATGAATTATAGCATTAGCAAGGATCCTATTTAGGGGATTTGCTGCTCAAGGCATCAGCAGCAGCATAAATGTTAAAAATGACATCCAGGAATGAAAGGTGAATACAGTGGTGACTAGTCATTTAGGATAGTAAAGGCCGGTAAGACAAGGGATGATAAGTGGGAGCTTTTTTTTGCCTTCTGGGATAGGCACAGTGCAAAGCAAGTCTGTAGATCCTCTTTGTGATTCACCAACGCCAGTGTTCAACAGTATATCTGAAGACAAGTCGCTAATACAACTTAAATGTAAGAATCCTCTCTCCTGTGAGTACACCTATGGTTTGGGCCAAATAAAAAAAGCAAAACACCAGCAAATGTATTGCGCAAAGCTCATATACCTTTATTTATCAGTACAGCACAGCTATGTGTTTCTCAGAGTAGCACTGATTAGGGGTTAACTAAGCGTCCTTTTATTTTCACCTGAACACCTTTTCAGGGAGAACAGCAAATCCTGGAGTGAATCTACCTTCTAAATTGAGCATCTGTCTCAGGGAAAACACAAATCCCATAGTGGATTTGAAAAGGTAGTGCAGAGAAGAAATCTGGGACATACATAAATGCTATTGATCACTTCCCAGACAGGCTCTCCCCACAACTACTACAGGCTGCCACCAGTCAGGGTAAGCATAGTGGAGGGTTATTACTACCAATCAGGAACTATACTTACAAGCAAAGTTCACAGTAGGAAACCATGCAATGCTGGTTTTAAGTTCCTTGTTAAGTTTTTACCTGATTACAGAGGATAAACTGGGTCACGGTACAGCACGCTTCTTTCTGCTTCTCTGTGTGATGAAGTGTACACATAAACACACCCTTCTTGATGCTGAATTTCAGTATATATCTGGTTTCTGCAGGCTTCCTGTCTCTCCAAGCCCCTCCATTTCTGTGCTGGAAGCCCTTTACCAATATACGACATTAGCATTGAATATTGCTTACGGACGTGCTTTACTCCATGTACAAGCGCAGCCACACTGCAGGTGCAAAGTAAGGTCCGTGCCTGCACAGTAACATGGAGCTGCTTATGCATGGATTTTTTTTCTCTGTATATGAGTGGCTCCATGCTACTGCGGAGGTAGCGAAGAGGTTCTGGACATCAGGAAAGCCTCTAGAGCCTCTGAAGGCTTCCCCCTACTGATGTAAGTATGAAACTATTTTAAACTGCAGGTGCTGAAAAGGCCCGCACCCACTACTGCATTGACACACTTTTGGCCTGAGGTCACAGGACCTGTTTCTGCAGGCATCGTTTAGGGAAAATACTAAGGCTTAATTTAAGTTGAGTTAAACCACCATACAAGAGGTCACACTGCTTTCTTTTCAGTGATCACTGTGAATAACTGTATACTGATAAAATTTCCCAATGCATGTAGCTTGGATATGCTTCAAAAGACGCTTCTTTCATATGGAAAACTCCGCTACGGAAAATAGAATGATGTTCTGAAGAGGTTGTGACCATATGTAATGTTCAGGCTAGTCTTAGCTATCCAAATTACTGATTTCATTTCAGCTGCACTGACTAAAGTCCTGTGGATTGCTGAGCTACAGGGGACAAAACAAGGATCACACAGCATGATGCCTAGCAGACGTGTGAGCTTTTCGAGTCCTTCTTCCGCCAAAAGACAGAATAAAGCTAGAAAGATTGCATAAAGACATGTAACAGCTGGAGGCAGTGCAGATTAGCCATAACATATGAAACTCTGTATAATAAAAACAATCAGATTTAACTACACTACACATATAGCCTCTAGAATCTCTTTTCCACAGGCAGTATGTTCATAGCTTTCTTTTACAGGGGAGAGTGCCTCTTTGGGAACTAAATCCCTCTGTCCCTATTTCTTCCTTGTTTGTCCCTCTTTCAGGACTCATGTAAATACTGTATCTATGTAAAGATATGTGTTGTCTACTGAAATATGTGTTTAATACACTCTAACTGTTATTTCTATCATTTAAATTCATACATTTCATATTTTTAAAGGTTAAAATGAAGGACAACTAATGATGAAAGAGAGAGGACCGGTGTGGTCTGAATTATAAAATGTTGTCATTTGCTTATAAATTCTTTCTGGTATCAGTGACTAGGGGTGTGACAGGGTGTGGTTAGGGGGGTGGCAGGGTGTTGTCTTAAAGCCTCCTTTCATATCTCAAAAAGTTGGGAGGTATGGTTATTTTAATGGCCATTGTTTAACCTCCTTGGCGGTAACCCCGTGTGTGACACGGGGTAAGCCGCCGGAGGGTGCCGCTCAGGCCCTGCTGGGCCGATTTACATAATTTTTTTTTTTTGCTGGACGCAGCTAGCACTTTGCTAGCTGCGCCAGCACCCCGATCGCCGCGCGCCCGATCGCCGCTATCCGTGCGGCGCGCGGCCCCCCCCCCCCAGACCCCTGCGCTGCCTGGCCAATCAGTGCCAGGCAGCGCCAAGGGGTGGATCGGGTCTCCCAATGACGTCCCGACGTCGCTGGCGTCGGTGACGTTATTCCGCCCCGTCGCCATGGCGACGGGGGAAGCCCTCCAGGAAATCCCGTTCTTTGAACGGGATTTCTTGATCGCCTATCGCCGGAGGCGATCGGCGGGGCTGGGGGGATGCCGCTGAGCAGCGGCTATCATGTAGCGAGCCCTGGGCTCGCTACATGATTTAAAAAAAAAAAATTTTTTTTAAAAACTGCTGCGCTGCCCCCTGGCGGTATTTTTCATACCACCAAGGGGGTTAATAAGCACAATGCCAATCACATGCTAATATTTTAAAGCAGAGCTCTAACAGTTATGCAAGTACACTGTATTAGGTTGGCTTCACACTAGATTTATTTTATTTATTTATTGTATTTATAAAGCGCCAACATATTACGCAGCGCTGGCCGGATGAAAAAAAAACGGTTTCATTTTCCATTTAAACTGATCCGTTTCTTACACTGTGCAGCAGTGTTTTATACGGTTTTCCGATCAGTTTGGCAACCCGCTCGCCGTCAGCCATTTGCATCCTTAGTTGCCACTGCTGCCATCCATTCGTGTTCCTGCATGATGGAAATGCCAATCCGAAGGCCCCAGCAGAAGTATCAAAGGCTCCCATTGGTCTGCAATAGACCAATGGGAATTGTCTCTCCCCACAGAGGATTTTCATTGGTCCACTGCTCTTGAACCATTGGTACACTACTAGTGAACCAATGAGAATCCTCCCGGGGGGGGGGGGGGGGGGAATTCCCATTGGTCTATTGCAAACCAATGAGAGTCTTTGATACTTCTGCTTGGGCATCGGGATTGGTATATCATGCAGGGACCTGAATGGGTGGCGGCAGGTGAGTATCTTGTGAAACGCACAAAAACACCTAGTGACAATGGGCACCATTTGTTCTCCTAGGCTAGCATTGATTCTGCTGGCCTCCGAAGCCATCAGTAGCATCCAGTCGTTCTGGACAAATCGTGCGGGAACCATCCTTGCAAACTGCTTCCCGGGAAAGCACTGAACTTATCCATTATAAACGGACTGATGTGAATGAATCCTATTGCTTAATAGCATTCACTCGCATCCGCACCAATCCGGTCCTATGCGCTCTGCTAAGCAGAACGGTTTTGTTTGCCAAGGTGAAAGGAGCCATTTTGCACACTCTTATGTACCATACATCATAGCTCTTGGAGCTCAATAACTTTTGCTTTATCCATATTCATTTCTAACCACACCAACATTTGTCAAATGAATCAGTGTATATGCAATATCAGTAATAATGGAGTTTGATGATAGGGTGGAAGAATTCCATGATTTTTAATGTATTGCTGAATGACACACGAAAGTAACATCTGTATCAAGTGACAGTGATAAAACCACAAGCAATGATGTTCTTTCCATTCTTTCAGAACTACAGCAAGTTCCATATGACATTTCTCCAGACATCATAAAACTAGATCTTTCCAACAATAAAATCAAACGACTAAAATCAAAAGAGTTTGTAGATGTTCCAAGCCTGGAAATATTAAATTTAAGCAATAATGGAATGGAATCCATAGATCCAGGTAAGAATGTACATTATATGATAGAACTGACCTTTTTTTGGTATACACCTGATTGCATATTCAACAAGTATGCAGTCAGATCATGCCCAAGTAGTGTGTAAAAACGTCACTGAGAAGTAGATATTAACTACAACCATATTACAAAACACTAAGGGCTTGATTCACTAAGACAAATAGCATGTCTTATCAACGTTAACACGCCTTATAAAAGTTAACACGCCTTATCAGAGTAGCATAGCAAGCGCTACAAACCCGCATGGGATTAGGGATGGACGAGTGGAGCTCTCGTCATTGCCAATTAGTAGGCATAAGTTTGTAGCGCTCGATAAAAATGTATTACGTATATATAATAATATATCAGATAATTTATCTACATAGTTTTAGCCAATTTCCATATTTTTGCACTGCATGTAAATTTGTAAAATAAGACAATTGGTAATGCTATTGTTTTTACATGTCATTTTGGCAGCTGCGTTTTCAGGACTCATGAATCTCCAAGAATTGGATCTCTCAGACAATAATCTTTATAATTTCCAGTATGGAGTGCTGGAAGATTTGTATTTTTTGAAAAAGTTGTGGCTCAGAGAAAACCCATGGAGGTGCGACTACCATATCCACTACTTGTTCTATTGGCTAAAGCATCATTACAATGTTAACTACAATGGTTTGGAATGCAAGTCTCCAGAAGAGTACAAAGGCTGGTTTGTGGGGAAGTATGTCAGGAGTTATTATGAGGAATGCCCAAATGAAAGGTACCAAGTATATGGCGGAATAGAAGATGATGAATGGGAACAAACTGAGAGACAAAATGACCTTTTAACTAAAAAAGGTGTCCTACTAACAGTGCTAAGTTAAATCACCATCTAGTGTTATGCTATGAACTAATGTTTTAACAAAATGGTTTTTTTTTTATAAACAGATTTTTTTAAACTTTATATTTTCATTAAAATGCTGGAAATGTTTTTCTTGATATAGAGCTCACTGTTTTTGTTGTGTAGTAACTGTATGCTTGATGTTCCAATATTTATATGTTCTACGGCTCTGTTTACAGATTTTTTTTTTCATCAGTCTTAACAAAAATTGTAGTAGACTGTCCAGAAGGGATCCATATTAGTTAAAGTGTGGTGGTGTCTTGGTAGATCAGGAACACAACTTAAAATAATTCTGTTTTGTACTTTAACAGGTACGGAGGTTTGTATTTAAACAGAAGTATGTTACGATAAAAAATACAGCTTTGCAGAACAAAACCTGAGTTTATGGCATAATGAAACAAGCAGGCTTTTTCTTGTCTCACGGATGTACTGAACCGATTCAAATCTAATAGCTGGTTTGCACTAAAATCACATAAAAATGCAAGCATTTTAACTCACGCATTGTTCTGCACTTTCAGTTCCTGTGCATTTTCATGCACCTTTGGTATGTAATGGGTCCACAATGCACCAAAAAATGCATGCAGAAGTATGTAGTGAAAAAACTTTCAGTTAAAATGCATAGTGGATAGCATTCTTGCCATGCAGCACTGGGTCCCGGGTTTGAATCCCTGCCAGATCACTATTTGCAAGGAGTTTGTATGATCTTCCTGTGTCTGCATGGGTATCATCTGGGCACTCTGGTTTTCTCCAACATCCCAAAAAACAAATAGATAAGTTAGTTGACTTCCCCCTAAATTGGCCCAAGGCTATGATGGATATATGACTATGGTAGGGATTAGATTGTGATCCCCCCGGAGGGACAGTTAGTGAGAAGACTGTATATACTCTGTAAGATGCTGCAGAAGATGTCAGGCGCTATCTAAAATACAAAATGATAATGTATGCTTATAAACATGGAGAATTCCCTTAAAGAGACACTGAAGCGAGAATAAATCTCGCTTCAGTGCTTATATTCAGCAGGGGCACGTGTGCCCCTGCTAAAATGCCGCTATCCCGCGGCTAATCGGGGGTCCCTTACCTCCCCAATCCCCCTCATGCTGTGCGGGCAGCGCTTCCGCATTCAGGCAGGGCTAATGGCCGCAGCCCTGCCTCACGCGCGTCTGTCAGCGCGTATCTCCGCCTCTCCCCTGCCCCTCTCAGTCTTCCTTCGCTGAGAGGGGCGGGGGAGAGGCGGCGATGCGCCGCTGATTGATGGCACTGACAGGCAGGGCTGCAGCCGTTAGCCCTGCCTGAAGAGCAGCAAAATCTACGACGTAGACAAGTTGGTCGTTGATTTTGCAGGGGGGGGTTGGGGGTGAAGGGACCCCCATTCAGCCGTGGGATAGCGGCGGTTTAGCAGGGGCACACGTGCCCCTGCTGAATATAAGCACTGAAGCGAGATTTCTCGCTTCAGTGTCTCTTTATCTGTGCTGCTCATCAGCTGTGCATTGCATTAAAGCTCAATGTAGAACAATCAGTGTAAACTAGCCCTAAGGGCTTATTTTATATGGGGTGTATTTATAAAGGAGTGTTAAAATTTGATTTTCTAGCTCACATTTTTATTGGTAGAAACTGCTGCTATCCTATTTATAAAGATTTAGTAAAGCACATTGCTAGTCATGCACCGCATCTTGCCACAAGAACAGCTTTGTCACCCTTAAAGTGGACCTGAACTCTTGCACAGGACAGAAGGAAAACAGAGAAATGCACCCTGAATGTATTTAGAGAGTTTAGCCCAGTGGTTCCCAACCTTTTATGAGGTATCGCCCCTTAGGGGAAGACGACTCACCCCTGTCACCCCCCTTCTCTTAGTACGGTATACCCTTACGCCAGGTGGTGGTGCCAGTGGAGGGGGTAGCGCTGTGACCTTGCCAGCTAAAAATAGCCGGTGACTCAACTACTTTGCGCCAATTCCCTTACCGGTGTAATGTCAGCTATTGCAGCCCCGCACGTTGTGCAGCCCCGCATGCGCAGTAGGAGCCTGCGTCCCATTAAATTGTGCAGCCACGTAAAACATCCTAAATATCTCCGCTTCCGCACCACGTACACTCCCAAAATTTTCAGGGGAGGGAGGGGACCCCCAGATCTAGCTCTGTGCCGAATTGCAGCCCCCGAGCCCCGCTGGTTCCCGAGACTGATTGCAGCAAACCTATCTCGGGAACTAGCGGGGCTTGGGGGCTGCAATTCGACACAGAGCTAGATCTGGGGGTCCCCTCCCTCCCCTGAAAATTTCGGGAGTGTACGTGGTGCAGAAGCGGAGATATTTCAGGTAAATAATATCTAACTTCCCACTGAGCATGCGCGATACTCAGTGAGGAAGGCTGCTTCCGGGCTGCAATATGACATTACACCGGCGCGTGACCAACGAGCCCTGAGGAATTACGCAACTCTATCATGCACACTTGCATATTTTATACAGATCATATTTTTTGCCCATAATTTTCTTATAAACAAGTGACACTGCGACACTTTATTTTTTCTGCCTTTTCATACTGATCGCCCCCCTGTCACCCCCCACAAATTTACCGCCCCCCTTAGAACCCAATTCGCCCACCTGGGGGCGATCGCCACCAGGTTGGGAACCACTGGTTTAGCATGTTTAATTACCCCTCATTTGTGTGTAATCGCGAGTTGTAATTTGATCCTCCTCTATGTCACATGACTGTCTATGGCAGATAAGCAGATAAGCCCATTTGAAAGCACAGGCTGTAAACAATATGTCTGCTTACATGAATCAGGAAGTAAAAACTGTGCACACTTATTTTAGGATTTCTATCAGCTGTGACAAATACATGGTTTTTTTTTTTTGCTTAAAGAGAGTTTGAAGCCAATTTAAATACTTGTTTTTACCTGTTATTTATGTTAAGGAATATGAGCAGCGCTAAAACGCCGCATTGCCACGGCAGGACGAGGGCTTTATACCCCCCAAATCCCAAGGCAAAATTCCATGACTTTCCAGGTTGTGGATTTTGCTGCCCGAGGAGGCAGAGCTTTGTGCTGTAGCTCGGCCTCTACTGGAGTCAATTTCCGTGCGGATCCCCGCCTCCTCCCCGCCCCTCTCAGTGAAAGAAGATTGAGAGGGGCGGGGACTCCACCAATCTCTGCCTCTACCAGGAAGCGCTCCCTGATTTTTGCCCCAGGGATTTAGGTGTGTGTGTGTGGGGGGGGGGGGGGGGGGGGGGTATAAAGCCCTTGTTCTGCCATAGGAATGTGGCATTTTAGCACTGCTCCTATTCCTTAACATAAATAACAGGTAAAAACAAGTATTTACATTGGCTTCAAACTCTCTTTAAAGGTTATTATGCTGTTGTGTATCTTTTAGAGCAAAGAGGGGTTCTGACTTCAGGTCCGCTTTAAGGCAGTGAACACAATTCACACCTACGTGCTGCAGAACTTGCTATCACTAGAGAATGCTAGCCACTCACACTGAAGGGCATGACATCCTGTCAAACATTTACAGACAGGGAGTGAAGGACATTCTCCTGCTCTCCCATTGGTCTGCTGGGCACCAGTCAATTTGGAGACATCAGCCAGCACAGTGGCATCACAGATAATCACAGCTGTGCTTGGTTGTAATGTGGGGTGAGGTATGAAGTGATTATCTATACCTGCATTATAAAATGGACTGTGTTTACAGTAGTACAGTTGTATGAGTGTGGCCGCTCTGTGCATGGTCGGCTCCATGCTACTAGGCAGGCATGGGCCCACTGGTGTCGGTGCAGGGTGGCTGCACTTGTGCACAATACGAAGTGTGGCCATGAAGATGAAAATGGTCCTGGCTGGCAGCGGAGTTGCAAAAGACTGGGCAAGACTATAGAGGCTTCTCCCAACTGACATATGGCATTTCTTTTCTTTTTAAAGTTACAGGCATACTTTAATACAAATGGGATGGTGAAGCAGGGCTTTGCTAGACTTTTTTTTCCCTTTCCTATTTTTTTTTAAAGCAGCAGTAAAGTGAGATGATTATCTGCTTCCAAATATTACATTTTCATTTTTCAAATATTTCAAATGTATTTATTTGTATTCATTTATATACATAAGCAAAAACATTACATTCCCTTCAAGAATCAGGACACATTTAAAGAAAAAATGTACTGCATGGGGCTGATTTACTAATGCATCGCCATAGCTCTCCACATATCCCCTGTGGGGATATCATACACATATACACAGTCCAGACTCATCTCCCAGAGGGGATTACTTAAAGAGGAACTATAATCCAGGATTGAACTTCATTCCAATCAGTAACTGATACCCCCATCCCATGAGGAATCTTTACCTTTTCTTGAATAGATCGTCTCGGGGGTGGGGGTGGGGTCTGTGTGATTGATATTGTGGTAAAACCCCTCCCACAGTGTGATGTCATGACCATGATCCTGACAGTTTGCTGTCTGTGAACCTCATTGCATTGTGGGAAATAATGGCTTTTTCCAACTGACAAGCAAGCAATATCTCTGTGGATAGAACAGTAATTGAACATTATGCAGTGCAGATTACCTGGCAGAAATAAAGATGCCATTACCAGTGATACATTTCAGAATGTAAATCTGGGAGAGGAAGGTTTTTACAATGGGCAAACACTGATCAAATAATCTATAAATGCATATTGTAAAAAATAAGCAATTTTATTAATTACGTCATTTTCACTACAGTTCCTCCTTAAATTGTATTCAATAAGATGGGAGAGCTAAAGGGGTGTGGTCAAATTCCAAGCAGCAAAAGACATTAACTCTTTGCAGTCCCAGTTTGCTGGCCTACTTAAGTTATCCTCACTGAAGAGATCTGGAAATCTCTGGAGATGCCTTTATAAACCAGACCATATGTGTCATTGTTTAACAAAAACCACAACGCTTTCTCACTATTTACAGTTCCCGACAATTTTAATCTTGCCTTACAAACCATAAAATGATGTCTTATGTCTATGATGTTTGCAACGTAACTTCAATAAATCTGTATATTTTGAGAAATTACATTTGTGACATACCCCAGAGGCCTACATATAATGTTGATTTGAATGATGTAAAATACAACAGAATGTAGTTTATAGTAAATATATACATGGCAATAAAATGTGTATATAAGATTGTGAGCTTTTTACATGCTTTGTAATCCTGCTGTATTTATCTACAAATTACTACAAGATACTTTCACAATATGGCCCTGATTCAGTTAAACTTTCCCTAAGTTTTCTCACGCTATGGCCTTTATTTAGTTAACCTTTCCCCTGAATTTTCTCCCATCGTATCTACAAAATAACTTCTCACAACATAATGATTAAAAAACGAATTTAAAAAAATTAGAATAAAACCTATTTTGAGAATGTTCTTGCTTGCTAGGCGCTTAAAAGGGATTTTGATGGGGGGCGTGGCGAGCTAGCCTGACGGATGGACGCTGCCTGAGTTAGCTCTGCACCGCCACGCCGCATCGGCCCAGTTTAACGATATTTGGAGGCACCCTTTCTCACTCAGCCCTACACCCTCATGTAACTGAACCCCCCGGAGTGTGATGTCCCATAAACAACCGGAGGAAACCGAGGTGGAAGCCTTACAAGGACTCCCTCAGCGGACACGAGGCTCAAACAAGATGGCGGGTACATCAGGTACAGGAGCGCGTAAGGCCCGTAACCCGAAAGCCACTGCACACGACTCGGATGATGATAACGCTTCCCAGACATCCCAAACTGAAGTGCCAGACCGCGATGCTTCCCTGCTCCACAAAATTAAATCGCTGCTCCAGCGGGAGCTACACCGAGAGCTGGACTCCGCCACCACTAAACTAGCGGCTCACTTTTCCCGCGAGCTCACGAAACTTGGTTCCCGGGTAGAGGAGGTGGAGGAGAGAGTTGACAATGCCACTACGGTGATCGAAGCACACGAACAAGATATAGCAGTCTTGAAAACAGACTCGGCTAACATGAAAGCTGACCTTGCTGAGGCCCTACTCCGACAAGAAGACGCTGAGAACAGAGCCCGTAGAGGCAATCTCCGCATCAGAGGCCTGCCGGAGTCCATTGAAGATATCAACTCTACTTCCACGGCCCTATTTCAGGAGCTGGTTCCCACCATCCCTGTGGAACGTTTGGAATTTGACAGAATTCATAGGGCTCTAGGCCCGAAACGCCCTGACGGCCTACCCCGCGACATCATCATCGCTTTCACCTTCTACAAAACGAAGGAAGCCATCTTGAGGGCCGCATGGGAGAAGAAAGATCTGGAGTTTCAGTCGCATCCCTACAAGATCTTCCCGGATGTGGCACAATCTACCCTGCTTAAACGCAAGGCCATGAAACCTTTCACCAATACCCTAATCTCTCAAGGGATTAAATACAAATGGGGCCACCCGTTCAAGCTCATCTTTTCCTATAACGGCCGCACCCACAGTGCCATCACCACAGAGGATGCACAACGGCTTTTCGAGAAGTTGAAGCTGATTTTACCAGCCGCAAAGCCTGCCCGCTCTCACCATGCGAGGTCCCAAGATTCACAGCCATCCTCCCCCTCTCGATCGGGGTGGAAGAGAGTTCCCTCGCAGAATTCACCAGCCCACGATGCTTCGCCGACTCACAGTGAAAGTTCCTGAACGACATGCTCGCTCTGTTCAACGACAGCCCTGCTTATAAGATGAAGTAGCCTTACTTTCTACAGCTTATACTGCGGCCCTTCACTGTTCATCCTCTCGATGTGCCGCTGCTCTCAAATTAAGCCCTGCGGAAAGAGGCCACTTCTCTGCGCCCCTAGTCTGGAGATGCAGCATTTTGACCCCCGTACGATTCTTCTAACTGTGAGTACTCTCTCTAGCCAGAACCTTTAATGGAAGATTGCCCATCGTGAAGAGCCCTTGTCCTGATTGAACTATGTACCCCTGTTTTTGTATATCGCTGTTGGTAAGCCCCTTAAGGATCCTAACTGGTTGCCTTTTAGCGTTTATAGGCACTAGCTTACACCCTCGAGAAGATATGGCTGTACAGTATCATTTTAACCTTTAACTTTTATGGTACATGGTTCTTAGTGGAAGATTGCCCACCATGAATACTTCTTTCCCCACATCTTAAACCTGATAGTCCGCCGGACTGGGAAACTTATTACACTATCAGCTATACCCGTTCCGGGTGGCAAACTCTCGCCTTGCCTTACACTTTACTTTTAATCACTACGGGCCATAGAGAATTATACTACTATACGTCACTCTCAAAGAGTGCCACGATCTGTATTATTATGTCTCGGTTGATATTGCAGGTTGGCGCATGCGCTCCGCTCGGGTGTGGGGTTTGGCGCCCGGTGCTCAGCTGACATTGAGGGCCGAATTAGCCTCGTGTCGCTGCGCCCTTGGCGCCGTCTTGGCGGTCCATGTGGAGCGCACTTCAAAGAGAGTTGCCACCCCCACCGCATTTTCAGTCAGCTCTCCTTTGCCTAAAATTGTGTAATATGTCTTAGCTCTGTTTATTCCACGGACTCCCTCGTTCCAAAGTAAGATTATTGCTCACTGTTAAAGTTAAGGTTTGTGACGCAGAATCTACTCAATAAGGCAACATGGCGCCCAGGGCTCAGTTGAAACAAACGGCTGGCTCGATCGCGTGTCGCAGTGCCCCCGGCGCCATCTTGACCGTCCCTGTGGAGTGCGCACCCTGTGGCATCGCTTAATAATAGACCCACGTAAATGTTTCTATCAAGACTTCACCTGAACCTCAAAATGAGGCCTTTTGCCATCCCATACCGCCCCCTATCTCAGGGTAATTAACATGTTCCACCGATCTAAGGTTACCCACTAGGAGGACCCCCCTTTCTAGGGCCCTAGCCCTACAACCAGATAGACTAGAGTACCTCCTTTTATAATGTGTCGTTTGTGTCTACTTTCCTCTAAGCTAAATGCTTGGCTCACAACCGTTATATGCCACAGGGTACCGTGCACGAGTGTTACAGCTCCCTAAGGGTTCACTATCTTTTACGCATTGTTGTTGCTTTTCTGGTTAATCCTTATGTTGGGCTTTGGGTTTGTTTGTCCCATCGCCCCCCCCTTGTATACGGAGCGCTTAGTGCATTAAGTTCACATTATAGGTTGGTGTATGCGTGGGAGAGGAGGCGATTGTGCGGGGCGTTCGGTGTTCGGCCGGCATCAATGGCTACCTTGGTCATGTGTCGCCGCGCCCCGGGCGCCACCCTCACCTTCGTTTTCATCTCCATTTCGATCCCACTCTTCCCCATGGAAGCGCTATAGTACTTTACACTTAGGTATTCATAGTACTGTTTTCAAAATTTATCTATTAAAATTATTAACCCAGTTATTACCCGGTTTTAAGGGAGTAAGGTCTCCCCTTTTCTCCCATGCCGCCTCCCACCCCAAGGCGAAACACTGTATCACTGTCCCAAGCGCTTTGGTTTACCCCATCATCACCTGTATGTAAATGTAACGCAAATCCTGGGCAGACCAAACTGTTAATACCACTCCACATTATCTGATGGTCGGTGTTTTCTTCGCTGTGCCTTATAGTATACATGGCACTTTACACCCGGGCACTTTTACATACAGGGCATATAAGATACAGTATCCCGCCATATTTCCTCCCCTTCGTGCCT
This sequence comes from Hyperolius riggenbachi, assembly GCF_040937935.1. Classification (NCBI taxonomy): domain Eukaryota; kingdom Metazoa; phylum Chordata; class Amphibia; order Anura; family Hyperoliidae; genus Hyperolius; species Hyperolius riggenbachi. The sequence continues at coordinate 259,928,894 of NC_090648.1, forward strand.
CGCACTCTAGGAATGTCACGGCATTCCACTCCCGTTACAAGGCCATGCGGCTGGCGGAGGCGACCCCCACTATGACTCCCACTACTGACCACGAGTCATGTTGGGAGACTCCTCCACACCCGCGTTCTCTTCCCCCACCTCGAACCCGTTTCCTCTACTCTTCCTCACGTTTTTCCCCTCTCTCTGCCTTTTTCTCTTCTCATCCTCATTTTCTTGAGTCCTATGGAACTCCTCACTTTAAAAGTAACCACTTCTACCTAACAAATCATCATGTCGTCTAACCCGCTCCGTTTCATATCACATAATGTCCAAGGGTTTGGTGTACCACAAAAGCGTTCAAAAGCCTTTCAATACTATAAATCCTGCCACGCTGATATAATTATGTTACAAGAATCCAGATTAACCTCATCCTCCTGCCCTAAATTTCTGAGTAAACATTTTCCCGATTTTTACACAGCTTGTGCTCCGAACAAAACTAGAGGAGTTATTACCTGCTTTAGAAAGGGCCTCCCCTTTCAATGCGATAAAACCATCACTGACCCCGAGGGAAGATACTTATTGTTGATCGGCCAGTTATTCGATCAAGAATTGACAATCGTCAACTATTATGCCCCTAACTCTCGCCAGGAACAATTTTTCAGTCACCTCCTTGAAGTACTTTCCCATCACAAGCGGGGCACGGCCATAGTAGCAGGAGATACTAATGTAGCCTTAAATCATGCCCTGGACAGATACCGGCCAAATGCCCTATCCCACCCTCCATCTCAACCCTCTGGAGCCAATATTATACAGCAATTTGCAACATATACACTCATAGACATCTGGAGAGACCTGCACCCCTTAACACGGGATTATACCTTCTATTCCAACGCCCATGACAGCTTTAGTCGCATCGACCATTTCTTCATCCCTCAAGCCATTGTACCCAACATCCTTGAGGCTAAAATCCTGACAGTTCCCTGGTCGGACCATTCCCCAATTTCTCTAACATGCTCCTCTCTCATTCCAAGAGGTTCTACCTATTCCTGGAGGTTGAACGACTCTCTCTTATCATATCAGGTTCATGAAGACCAGATTAGACAGAATTTAACACACTTCCTAGCAGAGAATCTAGGTTCTGTTTCTTCACCATTCACTCTTTGGGAAGCCCACAAAGCAACCATGAGAGGACACTTCATACACCTAGCCTCCTCCCTTAAAAAGAAGAGACTCCAGAAAATCAAGGTAGCTCAAGACAAACTAGAAATAACAGAGGCCCAATGGAAATCCCTTCCCTCTCCAGCCAACAGAGCCCTAAGGAATAAAGCTAGGTCAGAACTTGACCTTTTACTAAGCGAGCAGGTTGAAAAGCAACTGCGCTGGAGACGCCAGTTTTATTATTACAATGCGAATAAACCTATGTCCCTGCTGGCTCGGAGACTCAAAAATAAACCCCCAGTTGTTCCCATCCACAGACTCCGCACACATTCAGGCACGGCCACGGCCAATCCTAAAACTATAACTGATACTTTTGCCTCTTTTCTTTCCAAATTATACTTACAAGACAACTCCTTTCCTCGTGATATTGCGGACAAATTCTTCTCATCCCTATCACTACCCACGCTCCCACAAAGTAGCATCGACGCCCTAAATCGAGAAATCTCACCCACAGACGTCCTCCAGGCGATCAAAACGTTAAAGCCACATAAAACCCCGGGTCCAGACGGTTTCCCTGGCATATATTACCGTAAATTTTCTGACCTATTAGCTCCCATTTTAGCTTCCTGCTTCAATGCACTACGGGCAGGTCAAGAACCCCCCTCCACCATGTTACAGGCCACAGTTGTCATGATCCCTAAATCTGATCAGCCAATTCTACAACCTCAACAATTTCGCCCCATTTCACTAATCAATACTGACCTTAAAATTCTGGGCAAAATATTAGCACAAAGACTAAATACACTTCTCCCTCAGGTTATACACAGGGACCAGGTTGGCTTCGTCCCTGGTAGGCAAGCTAGTGACAACACTAGACGAGCCATACATCTTATACACCTCCTCCGCACGCGTCACATACCTGGGCTCCTCCTCTCGCTAGACATCTACAAAGCGTTTGATACGCTTTCATGGAACTATTTGGAATATACACTTACAAAATGGGGTTTTGGCCCGTTCTTCCTTAATTGGATCAGAATGCTCTACTCCTCCCCTACGGCTAAAGTTAAATATTCAGGCTTTGCTTCTGCCCCCTTTCACATACAAAGGGGCACAAGACAGGGCTGTCCCCTCTCCCCTATCTTGTTTATTTTAGCTTTAGAGCCCTTAGCTATAGCAATCAGACAGCACGAGAACATCTTGGGACTGGAATGTGCGGGGATTCACCACAAAATCCTGATGTTCGCAGACGACATGCTCTTAACAGTCACTCAACCCTTAGTTTCTATTCCCAATCTTTTAGCTCTGCTCTCTGGGTTTTCTAATATATCAGGCCTTACAATTAACGACCGGAAATCCCTTGCCCTCAATATTTCTCTAGATCCCACAAGCAAGGAAGAGATATCCTCTATCTTAAACTTCCAATGGTCCAACTCACTTCCCTACCTCGGAATCACTTTAACCTCTCAATTAGATACCCTATTTAATAAAAACTACCCTCCCCTATTAAAGCAAATCTCTACCTTAATGACCTCCTGGACTAACATACCTCTATCCATATTTGGTAGAATAAACACAGTTAAGATGTCCATTCTCCCCAAGATCCTATATCTTTTCCGCACATTATCGATCCCCATCCCAGCCCACTTCATGCGCATGCTCCAACATAAAATTCAGTCCTTTATTTGGGCGGGCAAGAGGCCTCGTATCAGTAAAGCTACCCTGCTAGCACATAAACACGACGGTGGACTTGGGGTACCCAACCTATCTCTATATCACAAAGCTGCCGTGGCCGCCCGACTCCTAGCTCTATATAAGTCCCACGATGCCCCCCTCTGGACTTTTCTAGAGATCCCGGACAGCCACCCCATCAAACTCCATACACTCCTTTGGATTCCCAAACAAACTAGGCCCAAACATCTCAGCCCCCTTCTCACCTTAGACTTAGCCATTTGGGACTCCTTCAGATACTCAGGAGGCCTCCAATCCTCCCATCTACCCCTATGCCCCATCCTTTGTAATCCCCTCTTCCCACCTGGTCTGGATAATTCAAGTGCCTTCAAATGGTGGTCTGACCACCAATTCCTTTTAGTTAAAAGTTTTCTTACTGGCAGAGGTCTTCTCTCTTGGGAAGAGATTAAGAACAAACACAATCCCCCCGCTTCAGAATACTTTAAATTTATACAAATTAAGCATTGGATCTCTACTCTAATACGAGACAAAGAATTTCCCTTGCTCCCTACTTTTTTTGAGAACATGTGCCTGGGGAACCCGTCTGGACCAGGTGCAATCTCGTTAATATACTCTAGAATATCCCGCCCTGACTCCTCGAGACTACACCCTTATATCCAGAAATGGGAAGGAGAACTCGGACAACACAAAGACCTGGAGGCTTGGGTTGATTGTTGGCAGCGGGTAGCCAGTTGCTCAACAAACGTATTTGCCATGGAATCAGCATACAAAGTTCTAACCCGGTGGTACCTGGTCCCAACCAAATTACATAAATTGTCCCCCACTTTTGATTCTAAATGCTTTAGGGGATGCGGGAGGGAAGGCACTATGTTCCACATCTGGTGGCAATGCCCCCGGCTCACCCGCTTTTGGAGCAGAACATTCGGTCTTCTGCAATCCCTCTTCCATGTCACCATACGGAAGGACCCATGGATTGCGCTCTTCCATGGCAAAATTGATGGGCTTACAGAGATTCAAAACAAATTAGCCTCCTTCCTCTTTCTCTCCGCCAAAATGACGGTGGCAAAGAATTGGAAGAAGACACCCACAAATTTTCTAGAAGTTAAATCACGCATGTCTGATTTCATGATTAACGAAAAATTAACGAGCGTCCTTCGTAGCACCCACAAGAAATTTCTACGTGTATGGCAGCCCTGGATCGACCTGGAATTTCCGGGTTTAGACCCTGATTTATATATGACCTGTTAAACCCATTCGTGTCTCTCCATAGGACTCCCTATCCTTCCCCTCCCCCTCTCTCTCTCTTTTACCCTCCCTCCCTTTTTTCCTTTCTCTCTCCTATCTTTTCTTCTCCCCGCTCTCCATACCTTCTCCAACTTGCTCCCACTTGGGCAAGAGGTGGGGGCATATAGGGTGAAGTCGGAAAGATTTTCCCCTTCTCCCTCCAATAGCCTTTTCAGGACCAAGGGATCTCGACGCTGCTTGTCGAGAAACCCCTCAGGTTAGAGCGTTCATGTTCTCTACGTTCTATGTTAATGTTTTATCTGTACACGCTCATACTTCTGGTTGTGATTCCCCGGTACCTGATGCCATGCGCTGCCGGATTGTCTCAACCACGGTCTAGTTCACCAATGCGATCCCCAACGTGGGATACACTTACAATTGTGTACAACTGTTTTGACTGTTTTTTATATGTTGAAAATTTCAATAAAAATATTGAAAACAAAAGGGATTTTGATGATAATGCATGAACACCTCTCCGTGGCGAAATCTCAAGGAAAAAGTTAATTGTATAAGGGCCTATGAATATACACATAAAAAAAGAAAGGGAACACTTAAACAACACAATGTAACTCCAAGTCAATCACACTTCTGTGAAATCAACCTGTCCACTTAGGTAGCAACACTAATTGACAATCAATTTCACATGCTATTGTGCAAATGGAATAGACAATAAGTGGAAATTATAGGCAATAAGCAAGACATCCCCAATAAAGGAGTGGTTCTGCAGGTGGTGACCACAGACCACTTCTCAGTTCCTATGCTTTCTGACTGATATTTTGGTCACTTTTGAATGCTGGCGGTGCTTTCACTCTAGTGGTAGCATGAGATGGAGTTATACAACCAACTCAAGTGGCTCAGGTAGTGCTGCTCATCCAGGATGGCACATCAATGCAATCTGTGGCAAAAAGGTTTGCTGCATCTGTCAGCGTAGTTTCCAGAGCATTGAGGCAATACCAGGAGACAGGCCAGTACAGCAGGAGACGTGGAGGAGGGCAACAACTCAGCAGCAGGACCGCTACCTCCACCTTTGTGCAAGGAATAACAGGAGGAGCACTGTCAGAGGGCCGCAAATGTGCGTGAGTCTGCTTAATCGGTCAGAAACCAACTACATGAGGGTGGTATGAGGGCCCGACATCCACAGGTGGGGGTTGTGCTTACGGGCCAACACTGTGCAGGAAGTTTGGCATTTGCCACAGAACACCAAAATTGGCAAATTCGCCACTGGCACCTTGTACTCTTCACAGATGAAAGTAGGTTCACAAATTTTCTACCAGCCTTAGGAAATAAAGATGCAATTGCATGGTTGATAGACAATAACCTGGTTATCGCCATGAAGGTTTGGTTAGCGGATACATTTATTCCATTCTCACTGTTTGTTTGCAACAGGTCTATCCAACACTCTGAAAATGTTAGGTATGGCCAGATTAGGCATTTACTTTCTTTGCCTACTCTGAGCCCCCCTGAACATATTGGCACCTTTTATGAGCACATTTGTCTACATCCTCAAACTGAATCTGGGGTAATTTCTAGAATTTACCTTCACCTACAAGTTTCCTCTTCGCAGACTAAGCCAAAGCTTATGCAGGACTGGGAGACAGAGTGGGGTTCTCCGATTACTGATAAGCAATGGTTTAGTCTATTTGGCAATATAGCTAAAAGGTCCAAATCAAATTTCATTAAGGACACTGTGTATGAATTAACTACTAGATAGTATTATACCCCTGATAGGGTACATAAAATGTCCTCTCAGTCTTCACCCTTGTGTTTTAGGGGCTGTAGTTCCACAGGGTCTATTAAGCATATATTTTGGGAGTGCCCAGTAGCAATTCGCACTTGGGCGAAAACGGCAGCATTGATTGAAGAAGCCTTGAAAATTGATATTAAATTTGAAAGCAAGTGCCGAAACCCTTTAGGCCATTAGTGAAAGCTCTTATAGGGGCTACACAGTGGCTAATTGAGTTCCACTGGAAACAGTCAAGCATTCATTTTTGATCTACTGCTAACCAGAATTGATCAAATTACGTTGATGGAAAAAATAGCTTACACTTTGGATGACTCCCAAGATAAACTTCTTTCCAAATGGGAAAACTGGATCTCCTTTCGGAGTCCAAGTAATCTGTTGGGTAGGGCCTTATCACTGGCATAATACCTCAAGTTTGAATGATTTCTTTAGAAGTTGGATAATGGTGATATTCATCAGTATCTTAACTCGAAGGGTAGCCTGGGACCAAGGGTGTTGGCTTTCCCCGGAGCAGTTTTTTTGTTACTTAGTTAGTTTTGCCATCTTTTTACTGATGGGATCCTTTTTCCTCCTCATTTTTATTTTATCAATGTGAACTCTACAGATTATGAGTATCTATGGCTGTTACAAGCTCGTCTATTTATTGTACCATTCCATGCTATGTTTGACTTACAAATTTGTTGTATATTTGCATTCTTTATTGTTGCCATGTTGGCAAACAGTTCTGTTTGTATATAGCATCTCTTTAACACTTTCAATCAACGTGAGTAAACAGAAAGCAGGTTCACACTGAGCATGTGATAGAGTCTGAAGACGCTGTGGAGAACGTTCTGCTGACAGCAACTTCCACCAGCATGACGGTTTGGCAGTGGGTCAGAAATGGTGTGGGGTGGCACTTCATTTGGGGGCTGCACAGCCCTCCATGTGCTCACCAAAGGCATCCTGGGCCTGGCCAATATATGTGAGTTGGCCCGTGTGTTGTAAAGGTAGCCTGACTGTCATTAGGTACTAGGTTGAGATTTTCATACCACTTGTGAGACCATATGCTGGTGCGGTTGTCCCTGGGTTCCTCCTAATGCTAGACCTCATGTGGCGGGATGTATATCAGCAGTTCCTGCAAGATGAAGGCATTGATGCTATGGAATGGCCCACCTGTTCCCCAGACCTGAATCCAATTGAGCACATCTGGGACATCATGTCTCGCTCCATCTGCCAACACCATGTTGCACCACAGACTGTCCAGGAGTTAGTGGATGCTTCAGTCCATGTCTGGGAGGAAATCCCTCAGGAAACCATCTGTCACCTTATCAGGAGCATGCCTGTGTATTGTAGGGAGGTCATACAGGCACGTGGAGGCCACACACACTACTGAGTCTCATTTTGTCTTGTTTTAAGGCCTTACATCAAAGTTGGATCAGCCTGTAGTCTTTTTTTCCACTTTCCAAATCCAAACCTCCATGGGTTGATAAATTTGAATTCCATTGATAATTTTTGTGATTTTGTTGTTAGCACTTTCAACTATGTAAAGCACAAAGTATTTAATAAGAATATTTCAATATTTCATTCACATCTAGGATGTCTTATTTTTGTGTTCCCTTTATTTGTTTTGAGCAGTATATTTAGTATTGTTTTTAGGTGCAATATTCCATAACATTCCATTGAAGCTCTCAAACTACTGGGTGCGTTGTGCTAGTATGGGTTCAAATATTTAAAAATCAGTGCTGTGTGCATTTTACCACAAAAACACCTGTTTCAAAGCCACTGACAGGAGAAAAGGCAGGGATGCAAACATTTACCAGTAAGGCAAAAACGCAAAGTCAGGCCCACATTATGCAAATGCAAACACATTTGATATTGTAACAGAGGCCTAAATATAGCAGTTTATGTTTTTGGATGTAGAGACACAATCAGTTATCTTTTTCTGTAGGAAATGTTTAAGGCAATGTAATATTATTGGTACGGATATTATACTGTACATTTCATTAGCTCTGCCACACCTCCAGTCATAACTCACCACACTTCTAACCACACATACTACAAACAATTCATGAGCAAAAGTAATAGTTTCATAACTCAAGCAACACATGTTCTTTCTATTATTACTACTTTACATTCATATTAACACTTGAAAACAAGCACTACAAGGATGAGGAATGAAGTTTACATGAACAAACTTGGGAGCTATGTTTTCTTCCCTGACAATAACGCAAATGTATCCTAATTAGACTAAAGTGTCAATCAGAAGCTCTGTTCACTCTGTGCTGTGACATTTATTTCATTAGTGTTATTACAGGGAGTGTAGAATTATAAGGCAAGGTGTATTTTTGAGGAATAATTTTATTATTGAACAACAACCATGTTCTCAATGAACCCAAAAAACTCATTAATATCAAAGCTGAATATTTTTTAAAGAGGAGCTGTTAGGTATAGGGTCTCAGAGAAAATAAACACATATATCAGTAGCTAAAGATTGGCTGTACTTACATTACATATGCATTTCACTGTCCACGTTTGGATTTCACAGAATTTGTATATAGTATATGCAGAGAATGATGCTCCTGACAGCTCATGGCAGGTTCCATGTTTGTGAAGCCAAATGTGTCGTCATGTCCTGCCTGCTTCTGATCACAGAACAGCTCATTCTGAATAACACTAGTTTGCAGTGAATATTAATGAGCCATGTGGCTAGGAACAATAGCTGACTCCTGCAGTGTACTCTGCCCAGGAGATTTATCTGTGCTGTGGCTGGACTGAGTTTTAGAAGCTGCTGAAACTTGATCCCGTCTTCTCCTTAGCAGCCGAGGGGAGGGCCCCAGAATGCTTTGCAGTATGTTATGCGGCTTGCGGCTTGCTTAGGTCTAAGCATTGCTGATAAGCATACATCAAAGGTAAGATAGATCTTTATCTTCAGTAATGTCTTTTTGGCTTCCTTCTAAACTGTTTAACACAGGAGACTAGAGGTTTAAATTAGCTTCTGCAGCCTGACAGTTACTCTTTAAAGTAGTTTTTAGTTTTAGCTACTTTAGGGGGATATCTGTGTGTGCAGGTGACTATTACTGTGCATAATTATTAGGCAACTTAACAAAAACAAATATATACCCATTTCAATTATTCATTTTTACCAGTGAAACCAATATAACATCTCAACATTCACAAATATACATTTCTGACATTTAAAAACAAAACAAAAACAAATCAGTGACCAATATAGCCACCTTTCTTTGCAAGGACACTCAAAAGCCTGCCATCCATGGATTCTGTCAGTGTTTTGATCTGTTCACCATCAACATTGCGTGCAGCAGCAACCACAGCCTCCCAGACACTGTTCAGAGAGGTGTACTGTTTTCCATCCTTGTAAATCTCACATTTTATGATGGACCATAGGTTCTCAATGGGGTTCAGATCAGGTGAACAAGGAGGCCATGTCATTAGTTTTTCTTCTTTTATACCCTTTCTTGCCAGCCACGCTGTGGAGTACTTGGACGCATGTGATGGAGCATTGTCCTGCATAAAAATCATGTTTTTCTTGAAGGCTGCAGACTTCTTCCTGTACCACTGCTTGAAGAAGGTGTCTTCCAGAAACTGGCAGTAGGACTGGGAGTTGAGCTTGACTCCATCCTCAACCCGAAAAGGCCCCACAAGCTCATTTTTGATGATACCAGCCCAAACCAGTACTCCACTTCCACCTTGCTGGCGTCTGAGTCGGACTGGAGCTCTCTGCCCTTTACCAATCCAGCCACGGGCCCATCCATCTGGCCCATCAAGACTCACTCTCATTTCATCAGTCCATAAAACCTTAGAAAAATCAGTCTTGAGATATTTCTTGGCCCAGTCTTGACGTTTCAGCTTGTGTGTCTTGTTCAGTGGTGGTCGTCTTTCAGCCTTTCTTACCTTGGCCATGTCTCTGAGTATTGCACACCTTGTGCTTTTGGGCACTCCAGTGATGTTGCAGCTCTGAAATATGGCCAAACTGGTGGCAAGTGGCATCTTGGCAGCTGCACGCTTGACTTTTCTCAGTTCATGGGCAGTTATTTTGCTACTTGTTTTTTTCACAAACTTCTTGCGACCCTGTTGACTATTTTGAATGAAACGCTTGATTGTTCGATGATCACGCTTCAAAAGCTTTGCCATTTTAAGAGTACTGCAACCCTCTGCAAGATATCTCACTATTTTTGACTTTTCTGAACCAGTCAAGTCCTTCTTTTGACCCATTTTGCCAAAGGAAAGGAAGTTGCCTAATAATTATGCACACCTGATATAGGGTGTTGATGTCATTAGACCACACCCCTTCTCATTACAGAGCTGCACATCACCTAATATGCTTAATTGTTAGTAGGCTTTTCGAGCCTATACAGCTTGGAGTAAGACAACATGCATAAAGAGGATGATGTGGTCAAAATACTCATTTGCCTAATAATTCTGCACTCCCTGTATATTATTTTATATTATATTATAGGGCCAACATTTTCCCTAGAGCTGTACAGAGTGAAAAATAGAACATTTTTAGAAAGCATAATTAGTTCAATGCACAGTACATGATCAGAACATCCAGCAACACTAGTACAAAACATGGTATAAATAATGATATGTACTGCCAAGGGACAACATGGTTATAAATGGTTATATGAACTCTCTTTTTGGTTTCAAATTGTGTTGTGAGAAGGGTTACAAACTGTGAGGGAGGGCGAGGAGTATTACTTTCAGTGTCCTCATTGGAAAGTTTTTCATAGCTGCTTATTTGCATGGCGGTGATTGCAGTGCTTGTGTAAGCATTGAGCGGTAATTGTTTTTCGACTTGCACCCTAGCCCCCGTCCTGCTCCCTAATCCCCCACCCATTTTTTTAACCCCCCCCCCCCCCTCCACTGAAGCAGCGGAATATGAAATATCTACATCAAATTGTGCATAGTAAAGTAAGTGTCTATTAACTTCAAATACTCAGTGATGTATCAAGCAATTCCTGTCTGTGTTAATGCCCTGTGCATGATTAGAGTTTTAGGGCCATATGCAATTCACTTTTTCTTCTGTGTTTTCTCCTACAACATAATTTTTCATCTTCTATTTAACCTCCCTAGCAATCTGATTATATGCGGCGCACGGCCACGGGCCGGGTTTGTTTTGACTATTTTTTTTTTAACATGTAGCTAGCCTAGCGCTAGCTACATGCTTCCCCCCTCCCTTCGCTATCCCACCCACCCCTCCGATCGGCGCCGGTGATCATACCCAACAGGAAATCCCCGTTCTGAACGGGATTTCCTGTATGGGCTTCCCCCGTCCCCATGGCGACGATCCGACTGACGTCATCGACGTCATTCGTCATGACGTCAGGGGGAGTTCCGATCCACCCCATAGTGCAGCCTGGCAGCGCAGCTGAGCTCGTCCGTAACGTCCAGCTGGTTTTAAAATACCTTTTTTTCACCTTGCAATTAAAAAAGTGCCAAAAAGTAGGCAAAAGACACTATCAAAATTGTTTTAAATCATTTTCTTGCTTGCTGATGGCTTAAAAGGCATTTTATTAAGAAGTTTAAAAATATCACCCAGGAGAAAAGGATCTTTAATAGATATACATATGCACAGAGGGAGATACTGGTTGCTTGGACGCAGCTGTTATTTCCCACAATGCAACAAGGCTCACAGACAGGAAACTGTCAGGACCACACTGGGGGAGGAGGTTCACCACAATATCAGCCACACAGACCCCCCCCCCCCCCCCCCTCGATGATCTATTCGGGAAAAGGTGAAGATTTCTCATGGAAAAGGGGTCATCAGCTACTGATTGGGATGAATTTCCATCCTTACAGTCCTTTTTTTAAACCTACTACCACATGAAAAAAAATTATAGCAGAACACCATTCAAACAGTTAAGCACAGCACTTTCTTTTTCAGTAGAAATTTTGTTGCCAAATCCAAAGCAGTGATACCATTGTCTTTTGTTTACATACCTTTGTCAGCTACAATTAGTAAACATTAGCAGCAGTGCTTAACCACTTTGTCCTCCTTGACGTATAAAAACGTCAAGGAGGACAGGCGCGCTCCCGCGGTCGATCGCGCGCGTGCAGGCGCACTGCCGGCCGCGGATTTGGTAGCCCAGGAATCAATGTATCGGGCTATGGTGCCCGATCACTGATTCCTCTCCCCCGCTGAAAAAGCGACAGCTTCTCTCGGAAGCTACGCTTTTTCTGAAGCTATGTCCCTCTAAGCGTACATTGTACGCTTAGAGTGACGTCATGTAAACAAACTCAAGATTGCCATCTTGTGGCCAAAAAGTAAAACTACAAGTAAAAGTAAAAAAACATTACAATACACAAATATTTCCCCAAATACAACACTATTTATATCCCACCCTCCCAAAAATGCCCACATAAAATGTTTAATAAAAAAAACAAAAAACATTACTATAAAAAAAACAAAACACATAAATATTTACCTAAGGGTCTAAACTTTTTAAATATCTATGTAAAGATGAAATATTTCTCTCTTTTTTTTTTATAAGCTTGTAAATAGTGATGGATGCAAAACGGAAAAAAATGCTCTTTTATTTCCAAATAAAATATTGTCGCGATACATTGTGATAGGGACATAATTTAAAAGGTGAAATAACCGTGACAAATGGGCAAATACAATACGTGGGTTTTAATTATGGAGGCATGTATTATTTTAAAACTATAATGGCCGAAAACTGACAAATAATGAATTTTTTCATTTTTTTTCTTATTCTTACTATTAAAATGCATTTACAGTAAGGTAGCTCTTAGCAAAATGTACCCCCCAAAGAAAGCCTAATTGGTGGCGGAAAAAACAAGATATAGATCAGTTCATTGTGATAAAGTAGTGATAAAGTTATAGGCTAATGAATGGGAGGTGAACATTGCTCGGATGCATAAAGTGAAAACGACTGAGAGCTTAAGTGGTTAAACTGAGTTGCACACATGGTAGCAGCAGAGAGAGGTGGGAAGTGATCACTGGATAGATTTTAATATATAAATACAGCAGCTATGCAATAAAATGCAATGGTAGCTTTCAGAGCAGATAAACTGTACTTTGGGAACTTTATATTTGTAAACAGACAATATTATTTCTGCATAAAAGCAAATATGGTAACTGTATGGGTAATAGAAAAAAGTAGGCAAACACATTTTTATTGAACATTATGTTTTATCCAACTTTAAAGAAGAGGTTCTGAAAGGATACCCGGAGCCTAATAAGTAAACTTGTAATAAACATATTAATTTTGCCTGTATACAGTGCTTTTTTTATCAGACTATTTATAGTATATATACCCTGCACTCTAGACTAGATCTCAGAAAGCATACATTATGAAACATGTTTTAGCAGTATTGCACTGCATTAGTCATCAGTTTAAACAGAAGGCATGGCGATTTAGGATGATACTATTTATTGGCCAACTTTACCACTTTTTTTAATTAGCCATTACAAGGAGTTATTTTTATATTTGCTTATTTTTATACTCATGTATTTCTCTTTGCAAGCATGGTACAAAAACAGATTTTCCTGTTCCTGATCATGGGTAGAAAGAATTGAGATGTGAATGTGTTGTCAGTTACTTGTTGCACATTGAGTTGGAATACATTTTAAATAACAGAAAAGACTTAAGCACCGGTCTGTGTATGTGGCATTTTCTTTTGAGTGCACCCCCCCCCCCCTTTTACTGTAAGCACTGATTAAAATGTATTCTAATTGTTCTCAGGTGCATACATCTATCCTTTACACTTTTACCTTAAATTTACAGCACTCAAACACATAAATATGTCATACCTATGCCTTTAAATGTAGACCAGTGTAGTATAGAACACCTGCGAAAGTTTAAGCGTATAACGTAAGGGCGACACTTGCGTAATATATTGACCACAAATTTATCTTGAATACGGTGCCTTGCTGAAGAAAAGTCTATCTATAGAAAGTGAGACAAAATGAATGTGGTAAGTAGTGTTGCAAATGAACCAATAAGGCCACCGACAGAAAACAAAAAGAGCAAACTATTTCAACACAGATTTATAAGGACAAACTCTACAATGACCCACCAGCCTAAACTGATTCTTAGATATCTCTTGCAGTTTTCAGAGAAATGTAAAATACAAGGGCCCATATGCAATTCACTTTTTCTCCTGAGTTTTCTCTTAGAAGATAATTTTCATATTTTAAGCATTTTACAATTGAAAAAGTAAAAAAAAAAAGTAGTTGCAAAGTACTATCAAAATTATTTTAAGCATTCTCTTGCCTGCTGGTAGTAAAAAAGGCATTTTAAGACAAGGGGCAATATGCAATTAACTTTTTCTCCTGAGTTTTCTCCTAGGTGATATTTTAAAACTTGTCAATACAATGCCTTCTAAGCCACCAGAAAACATGAAAATACTCAAAATAATGAATAACCACTTTTCTCTTAAGTTTTCTTCAAGGTGAAATTTTCACATCTTAGTAATAAAATGGCTTTTAAAGGAATACTGTAGGGGGGTCGGGGGAAAATGAGTTGAACTTACCAGGGGCTTCTAATTGTCCCCCGCAGAGGTCCTGTGCCCGCGCAGCCACTCACCGATGCTCTGGCCCCGCCTCCGGTTCACTTCTGGAATTTCAGACTTTAAAGTCTGAAAACCACTGCGCCTGCGTTGCCGTGTCCTCGCTCCCGCTGACGTCACCAGGAGCTTACTGTGCAGTCCCAGTACGGTCTGCGCCTGCGTAGTACGCTCCTAGTGATGTCAGCGGTAGCGAGGACACGGCAACGCAGGCACAGTGGTTTTCAGACTTTAAAGTCTGAAATTCCAGAAGTGAACCGGAGGCGGGGCCAGAGCATCGGTGAGTGGCTGCGCGGGCACAGGACGTCTGCGGGGGACCATTAGAAGCCCTGGGTAAGTTCAACTCATTTTCCCCCGACCCCCCCCTACAGTATCCCTTTAAGCCACCAGCAAGCAAAAAAAATACTCAGAATAATTTTAACAGTACTTTTTCACCTACTTTTTTGTTACTTTTTTAATTGCAGATTGCAAAAACGTTTGTTAAAGCAGATGAAAATGTATCTCCTACAAGAAAACTTTGGATATAAAATCAATCACTTGACTAAGTGATTTAGAACATACCATGGCTTTAAGATCAGCATTCAAACAAACAAAACAAAAAATAAGCATTTTGCTTTAGGATTAGCAGTCAGCCAAGGAGTTAAAGGGAAGGTAATTAAAAAACAAAAATCTACTTACCCAGGGCTTCCTCCAGCCCCTGGCAGCCGTCCTGTGCCCTCGCCGCAGCTCTGTCCCCAGCCGGTGGCCTGGGGTTCCCTCCGCTGCAGATGTCGACCTCGCCAGGTTGTCATCTACTGCGGTTGCGTGAAAGCCGCTTGGGGTTGCGCGGACATTGTCTGGAGTGTACTCCAGATGACGTCGGCATGACCCTGAGTGGCTCTTGCGCAGGCACAGTAGATGCCCATTGGCATCTGCACTGGGGGGGAGCTAGGAGCAGAATATCGGCGAGGGCACAGGACAGCTGCCAGGGGCTGGAAGAAGCCCCGAGTAAGTAGATTTTTTTTTTTTATTACATTGCATCTTTCCTTTAAAGAGACACTTAAGCCAGAAAAAAAAATGAGTTTTACTCACCTGGGGCTTCTACCAGCCCCCTGCAGCAGTCCTGTGCCCTCGCAGCCACTCACTAATCCTCTGGTCCCCCGCTGCCATCTAGTTTCGTTTTTGCCGACAGGCCCGTCAGGACTAGACACGCGTAGCTTTTTCCGCATTCCCGACTGTAATTAGCGCTATTGCGTACCGCAACGCGTACAAAAATACGCGTTGCCGCATTACGCATGCATAGATTACAGTCTAATTACAGTCGGGAATGCGGAAAAAGCTACGCATGGCCAGTCCCGACGGGCCTGACGGCAAAAACAAAACTAGCTGGCAACGGGGGACCAGAGGATTAGTGAGTGGCTGCGAGGGCACAGGACTGCTGCAGGGGGCTGGTAGAAGCCCCAGGTGAGTAAAATTCATTTTTTTTTCTGGCTTAAGGTTCACTTTAAGCAATGGCAGCTTCCATATTATCCTTTTGCCAGGTGCACATTTTGTACTGACTATAATAATCCACTGTCCGTGGGCAATACTATTATTATGCCAAATTATAATTTACTTAAAATTGTTTTATCACACTTTAATGCATGCAAGGAAAACATTTTATGTTTGGTGTAGCAACCAAAAAATTCAAACTTAACAGGGCTACAAGTTAGGAAGTAAATGAATATAGCTGAATGGTTAGTACAGGAATCATAACAACCTTTTTATTTACCGGTTTTATTTTAATTTTTTTAAACTAAGCTTTATTCTTCTGATAAAAAAAATGGATGTTAAAGGAAAAAGCTAAGACGTTACCATAACAACCAGATGCTTCCTTTCCACAAGAAGAAAATTTACAGGCTAGCAAGACTGAATGATATGGACCAGACCATGTCTCTGTTCTCTAGGTTTAAAGGACACCTGAAGTGACAGGTATATGGAGGCTGCCATATTTATTAACTTTTAAACAATACAAGTTGCCTGGTAGCCCTGCTGCTCTATTTGGCTGCAGTGGTGTCTGAATAACACCAGAAACAAGCATGCAGCTAATCTTGTCAGATCTGACAATAATGTCAGAAACACCTGATCTGCTCCATGCTTGTTCAGGATCTATATCTAAAAGTATTAGAGACAGAGCATCAGCAGGATAGTCAGGCAACCGGTATTGCTTAAAAGGATATAAATATATCAGCCTCCATATACTTCTCACTTGAGTTGTCCTTTAAACTTTAAAGTAAATCTGAAGTGGGCAATCGCAAGTTTGCAGAAGTTCTCCAAAGTTGCAAACTCACAACTACTGAAGAACAAGGAATTGGTCTTTCTTGGTAGAATTGTAGAAAACAACCAAATTCTCCAATCTCAATTAATTCACTAAACAAATTTAGTCTCCTCAAGTGCTTACTTTAAATATTTACAACTCAGACACGCCCTGCGTGCTCAGTTCCCTACAGTACTTCTGACAATAGTGACCTCACCTGTACTGCATGCAATCCAAGAAGGCCCCACCAGACATCTGATTGGCAAACTGTACTATGATATTATTTCACATAAAGCCAGTCAGCTAACTGATGCATCCAAAACCAAATGGGAGTCCATGGGCGTTGTTATGGACAAGGAGAAATGGGAGGAGGGACTGAAGGCAATACAACATGTGTCTCTTTGTACACAAAAGACAGACTAACACAAACTGCTATCCTTCCCAAGGCATACTTTACACCAAAGTGGCTTTCTAGATTTTTCCCCAACCTAAGTGCCCTCAATATAGCTCTAAAAACTCCTCCTTCCTACACCTTCTCTGGGACTGTTCCCAAGGACAGGACAAGGATAGGACTTAGGACACATTGCTAGAAAAGTAAAGGGATACTCTCAAATTAACTCTCCCACTGTCCAGATACATGCACTGTTTAAAGTGGACCCAAATTAAAAATACAAGATTTTAGAAATAAAATCTATTTTCTAGCGTATAATAATAAATAGCAGCCTTTTCTCAGCTGCATGACAAATATAAAATATTTTACTTTTATTGGAGGAACCCCTCCCTTCATTTCATATTGCCAGGACAGAATCCGGCACACTGGTGGAGTAGGAGGTGTCTGGCAAAGGAGGAATTGCTAATGGCTGCCACCTGTGTAACCCTAGTTATGGAAAGAGAAGGGTGAAAAGCATGCACTAAATTCTCATAGGCTTGAAGGAGTGTTTATTTATATTTGTATGTGTCAGAGTGGTGCAACTAAATATTTTGAATTAAAAAAATGTTTGGTTTGGGTCCGCTTTAAGCAGTACCTTTTGTACACTTTTAGTTAAGTTATAGAATTGGTTAAGTTTCCACAACTTTGTAAGCTGAGGACAAGCTAGACAACTACTGCTTTATGAATCCACTTTGTGTATATGTTATGGCCAGAACCCAAAGTCTGGCCACTTTAGGTTCTGGACGGTCAGAACGAGAAGTGGCGGCCTTATGCGGCCAATATACAAAACAAACATCAATTGCGGACTTTGGCTGGCCAGAACGCGTTTGGCCAATTCTGGTTTTGACCATAACATATACACTGAAAGACTAACAGACTCTTTGGGCCCTTTTTCCTTGAAGCCTTGCCATCGTACGACTGATTTATATTCATAGGGCAGCAGTGGCGTAGTGGTTAGTGCTCTCGCCGCAGTTCGAATCCCAGCCAGGTCAACATCTGCAAGGAGTTTGTATGTTCTCCCCGTGCCTGCGTGGGTTTCCTCCAGGGACTCAGGATTCCTCCCACATCCCAAAAACATATAGATAAGTTCATTGGCTTACCCCTAAATTGGCCCTAGACTACGATACATGCACTACACCATACATACATACATACATATATAGACATATGACTATGGTAGGGATTAGATTGTGAGCCCATCTGAGGGACAGTTAGTGACAAGACTATATATACTCTGTACAGCGGGGCGTAATATGTCAGCGCTATATAAATACTTAAATAAATAAATAGACTCTTGAAAACCATTGAAAATGTACCTCTAGAGAAGCTATTACCCGGTGGCATCTGGGGCTACCCTTCAGATGGCAGAGGTGCACGACATACTCCCCACCCAATCATGTTCCTGCACCACATTGTGCCCAATCTCTCTAGTGTCATCCCCATGCTCCAGTCCTGGGGGTCCTCCCATTCTTCTAGAAATATATTCCTCGGAGCTACACATGCCTTAGCTTAGTGGCCCTAAAGGAGGGTGTGGCTGCAGAACTAGCACAAAGGCAGTGTTATAAAGCCCACAGCTCGGTTCCAGTGCATTTACTGTTTTGCCAGCATGCTGTCCCATTGCTTTCTAATCACACTAGGACTCTACCTAACTTTTTTATGTATTTATCTCACAAACATCAGACCAGTACATTTTGTTCCCTAAATATGATGACTTGGCTCCATCGCCACGCTGTAAGTGTTGGGGTTGTTTAGCTTCAGTATCATTCGCAAATGTTTAAAGGAAAATGGGAACACAGAAATGATAGACAGTGAAAGAAGAAAAAAGGAGAAAATACAAGGAGAAAGAGAAAGAAAACAAAAAGCATGGAATGCAAGAATAAGAAAAACAAACAAGTAGAACTTTGCTGTGGCAAATGGGGAGAGGTGCATATCGGTTTCTGAGCTTAATAAACAGACGTCAGTGTCCTAAGGGAATAAGAGTCATAAAAATGTTATTCTGCAATCCCCCAATCCCTGATCCTTTATTTATTTTTGCAATTTGAAACTGGTTATGTAATGAGATACTGATTTTTTTTATATAGTTTAGTTAGTCTATTCCATTGTAATGATATTTCTTGGCATTCTCTGTGCGGTTTTTCGTTATCTAGCCAAATACTTTCTGTATCTATAAATTGGGACACTTTATTCACCCACTCGTCAAGCCATGGAGTGACTGAGCATTTACAATTATCCGCAATGAGTTTTCTAGCAACTAGCAAACAACATTTTTGAGCGGGTTCAGGAGAGCTGTCTTTGTGTCATAATGGTTTCCAGAAAGGGAAAGAGTAATGAAACTGTCAATTTTTCACTTTGTGTTGGTATGTTTCTGTAAAAAAATAAAATAAAAGGTTGATCTGTTCCCACAGGTCTTTTGTTGATTCAGGTCCATCATATATGTAAAAAAAAAAATGCATTCTTTGTGACACCTCCAACACATTTTGGGCCGGATCCAATTCACTTTTTCTCTTAAGATTTTTCCAAGATGATACTTCAACTCTTATCAATAAATTGCCTTTCAAGCCACCAGCAAACAATAAAATAGCAGGGATAACTAGGATACTACCTTTGCACCTACATTTTGGTACCTTTTCAATTGCGGAGTGCTAAAAAGTTATATTAAACAGGAGATGACAATTATCTCCTATGAGAAAACTTAGGAGAAAAAGTGAATTGGATCGGGCCTAACCTTTTCGTTGCTTCTTTTCAAGCTCTGCAATTTTAAATTGCCACAAGACTTTATCTCACACCAGAGTTTGATAAGTGTTACTAGGTAGCTAAATATTGTTCTTGATCTCTTTTGCAGTAATGGTGGAATCTGTTTATCTAAACTACAAAAGGAACGAACATATAAAGGTGGGTGTTTTTTTGGTTACTGGTTTCCCCTATTCCAGAATCAATTACTCATATTGGTTTAATTCTCTCCTAAATCTGGACCCCACCTTCTTGGCCTGCCTGATAAAGTTCTGTATCTGTATGAACCCATAGCTGGTTATCCAGTCTGGTTAGTTCTTAATTCTTAAGAAGTTGAAGTTATATATAAAAAATTCATAACAACGTTTGCAACACGTCCCCTCACAGGGGGCTAAAGACAACAAGTAGACCAGAAGAGAAAAATAACTGAAAGGAAAAAAATAAGAAAAAAAGTAAAGAAAAAGTTCTGCTGCAACATTGAAGATGTAATCAATGGCAGCCTAAAACCATGGGACTCTCACAAGCAGGAAAATAAAGACATGGCATCCAATAAAAGAACAGTATATACTGTAAACCAGCGTTATCTGCATAGGTAGCTCAAGGACTTGAACTGAGGCATTCGATCTTCCACAGTTGTAATCATTCATTAAAAATCAATTAATCTATCATTCCTGGCAATCATGTGGGCTAAGCATAAGTGGGCGTCTTACCAACGCAATGCTATATAAGATTAAGCTGAATTTGTAATATGTTGAACCATCCAATGTGCAGGGTGTTTCATAGTATTAAGTTTATTGCCTAAGAGGAGGACTGGTTAGTTCTTTATTCTTAGGCCTCTATCACATTAGATAACACGTGCTCTTTCAGACTAGGAGCTGATCTGTGGGTTTTGGTGGATCGCTCCTAGGATGCGGTAAGCAGCATGACATGAAAGTCTATTGACCTTCATGTTACCTTTCACATTAGGCAAAGTGTTCCAGAGCGTTACGTTGTAATGCATCTGGGAGCTTTGAATTGTGCAGCCACAGCATTTTCCCGTTGGTTGAATTAGATCTAGTGCCGCTGATATGCAACACACTGCAACTTCACAATGTCACAGCGTAGGTCATAATGCATGCACAAAATCGTGCTTGTGCACGTGTTATGTACTGTGGAAGAGGCAAAAGTGCCCAGATGTGTTACAACGTAACGCTCTCGAAAATGCTTTGTCTAATGTGAAAGTTAACATAAAAGTCAAATAGACTTTCATGCTACCTTTCTAAATGCATCCTAGGAGCGATCCGTCAAAACACACGGATCAGCTCCTAGTGTGAAAGAGCCCTTATTGAGCTTCTCCTTGGGTGTTTGAAACATTATGTATTACACTTAGTTGAAGGCCTTGTAATTTACAGACAGTCAACCAACAACCAGCCAGCTCTTCCATAGCTGCAAAACACGTTGCAAGCCTGCAAGCTAGTGACACATCTGTAAAGTACTTGGCCCCAAACTGTCACCTGACAGATCAACTCCAGATATGTGTCCTTATACATCACTCTCTCTAGTTATGCGATACTGGTGAGAGGACTTGAGGGAACTGATCTAGTGACAGTTGGGCAATAAGAACAGCTTAGTAAGTAAAAAGTAGTAATAATTTACCATTTATGCCTGAAACAACCTACATAAACAGTTGGGCACAGGTTCACTTTTTAAAGTCATCCTGGGTCCAAATTCGGTAAAGTAAGAAACACTCAGCTGGCAACTGAAAAGCTATTGTGAATAAGTACATAATTCAGGATAATATTTGAGTGATTCCACATGTATACAATACTGTTACTTTATATAGGATGCATTTTACTCATATGCTTTAATGTTAGAGAAACATTAAATCAGTGCACAACCAAAAATATGAGATAAAACATACATTAAAGCATTTTACAGCACAAACAATCTTCAAAAGACCAACTAAGTCATTGTTGATCAGTTTAAAAGGTAGCCTTTTTCAGTTTTTACTTTATGTATTTTGCATCGCACTGCAACTTCACAACGTCACAGCATAGGTCATAATGCGTGCACAAAATCGTGCTTGCGCTCTATAATTTATCTAGGCATTTTCTTCCAAATTGTCTACAAAGTCGATCAAGATTCATCAACCAAATGGAAATTTTCATTTGATTTTTACATGCAACCATTTTGCTGAATAAAGCTGAACATTTCATTTGCATCATGTGTTGCCACCTTTAGGCCCCTTGCACACTGGTTGCTGTGCGCCACAGCGCAGTACTCGTCATAGACATGCAAGTCTATGGAGACTTGCACAGTTGACATGATGCAATGCGGCGCAATGGAAGTATCCAAATCATCGCAATGCTGTTGCAAAAGCTGCATGGATTATGCAGTAATGCCAATGGGCGATGCAGGCAGTGTGCACAATGGGAGCGCTGCACAGACACGCAGACTGACGGGCATCCCAGTGACATACCGTACTTCCTGCCCAGCATGAAGTACATCACTAACCAGGGGGCAGGCCTATGCACATGACCCTGTCATTTCTGCAGTGCAATGTGTGCACCGCATCACACACATCCAGTGTAGAAACCAGCCTAAGAGTTAGTGGGGAAGGTATACAAGTTCAGTGCGGTACTGTTATTTCCTTCCAAAATCGGGAGATTTGCTTTCATTTCCAGGTTTTTATGAAGCTTGATGTGAGAGATGTGGGAGACCGATGGCAAAAAGACAGATATTCAAACCCAGCATAAAGCTGCAGAAAAGATTCTTTAATTGCAGTCTGTGCCCAAACTAAAGAGATTTTCCCTGACTTTCTGTACTCAAATACCTTGGAAAATAACTGGAAGAAAGTGACATTTTACTCACGGTGATTGCAAACAGCAAGAAAATCTAACACAGGGTCTAGCCCTTCTTCCTATTCAAGCACAAAAGCATTGTGTCCTTAGTTAGGCTTTGATTACTAAACACCTAGGTGACATGAAAATGAAAAATGACATGTACTTACGCTATTCCAGAGGGAACTGTTTTGAGCGATTATCTTCCAGGATCTGCACACTTGAGCACTTTTTGCTAAATCTATTAGATCCATGAAAGCAAAAATCTGTAAAATAATACAACAGCACATTGTTGAAACATATGGGATAAATATGAAAGATGAAAAGTGGGAAAATGAAACTAGGATTAAGCCTCTAACCACAATATAAATGTGTTATACATTAGTCAGCATATCCTGCCGTAAAGCTGGCCAAATTGCAAACACAACGTAATGCAAAAATGTTGCTGCTTAGTTACTTGTTGTTTATTCATAAGTTAGGATTCCTTTTATTTGCATGTTTTTTTACTACAGCTGAACACCAGGAATATTAAAATTTAAACAGAATAAACCTACACTGTCCTCCCCTATTACTGGCTCTGACTCCCATGTCTATGACCTCTTTTACATACTGCCAATAGTGATCGTGGACCTACCTCAGTTGCTGACTCTGTAGTTTAATGGTGCAGCATGTCACTAGCCTGTGACTTGACACTACTGTAGTCCCTTTATCTAGAGCCAAAAAGCTAGCAGCTACCGCATTCCCCAGCAATGAGGAATGAATAAGAATTAACTGTTTCAGTTTTCTGAGCCTAGCACTGGACTTTAATGTGTATAGACAGTTAACAGCACTATTCGCACATCTGCTCATTTTCCGATGCTCAAGATAAGTAGCTCATATTTTGTCAATCTTCATACATGTTAAGAACAATTAGTTGGTTGACTGAACAAGAGATTGTGAGAAGGGATGTGATGTGTGTGATGTTTTGATGTGGCTGAACAGCTTCACGGCAAACAGTTATATACAGAGAATGCTAACAAAGTACACACATTTATTACTCTCATTATTTTAATTCATGTTAATAACTTATATGTATCCTACTAGTTTTGGTAAATGATAATGCTCAGTTTGGGCAGTGTGGCAAACATGGTCACAAGGAGTGCTAAGCCATTTTGTTCCCAAACGGAAGTCTATATGGCAGTTAGGATGCATACACATGCACTATGACTGATGCCTGAAGAGAATGGGACTGGCAATCCAGGGGGTCAGGTCTGGACCCAAGCTCACACAGACATGTCCCTCATCTACAGTGGAGAAAAGTGTACAACTGCTCTGGTTGGACAACTGCGCGGTGCATGATGGAGCGGCTTCCAGCTGGAAGGGTAAGAAAAGGAAAGATGCACATGCTCATGAGTGTCAATGAAATATGTGGCGTGCCGGATCTTTAGGTGACCTTGTAGAGCACCGGTACTCATGATTCTTGGCCCTCGTCTGAGTTTTGTCTCGCTTGTGTTTGAGGCTTTACCAGGGCCGGATTTCTGGCAAGGCCACATAGGCCATGGCCTAGGGCACCAGAAATTTAGGGGTGGCTCAGTGAGGGACAGTAAAGCTGTTCCATGCAGCCATCCCTATCTACAAGGACAGCTTTAACCTTTGAACTCTCTGTCCTGTGTACAAGGACAGCTTTAACCTTTGAACTCTCTGTCCTGTGTACTTGTGTCGTCCCTGCAAGACCTGTAAGCTCTATCGTACAGGTACACTTCAGCCTAACTCACATGGTGGCACAATGGGCTAGCAAACATAACATAAAAGTTCTTAAGGAAAATATAACTTATAATTTATACGCGTATTACTGAAATAGTTATTGTCTGTGACATCCAATGATGTAAGTAGAATTCTCATTGCGGCACACGGAGATAACAACCATACAGACGGTATAATTGGCCTTGGGCGGTAAAAAGTACAAATCCGGCCCTGGGCTTTACACTGAGGGCTGTTTCACTTTGCAAGCACCTTCCAGAGAGTTTCTGATTGCCGGTGATTCAAAAAGTGCTTCCAGAGATTTTCTGATTGCCAGTGATTAAAAAAATGAAACCTATGGGACGTTTCATACAGAGAATCACTAATTACACATAGTCACATTATGTTCTATGCTTAAGTGAATAGACCAATGGAGTTACTCCCTTCTATCCGGTTGAAACTGAATGCTGACAAAACTGAGGTGCTCTTTGTCCAAAGCCAGTGCTCGCCATCAAAACAGCTCTATCCTAAAGCAACACCAATGAGGATTGGGAATTCAGACATAAACAGCTCCAACCTTGTGCGCAGCCTTGGCGTACTAATCGATGGGGATTTGAGTTTCAGAAACCAAATTTCATCTGTAGCTAAATTTTCCTACTTTCATCTGAAGAACATTGCAAAGATTAAACATCTGATTCCCCTAGAGGATCTTCCAACCCTAGTTCACGCCTTCATCACATCACGGCTGGATTACTGCAATGCCCTTTATGCTGACCTCCCCAAAAAGGACCTGCGTTGCCTGCAATTAGTGCAGAATGCTGCTGCCAGATTGCTAACAAACCATCCTCGCCACTGTCACATTACACCGATCCTTCGCTCACTGCACTGGCTACCAGTAGAATGGAGAATACTCTTTAAGATTGGACTGCTGACATTCAAATCCCTGCACAATCTGGGCCCTGGATACATGAAAGACTTGCTGAAGCTGCACCACACCTCTCACAACCTTGGTCACTCCCAGAGTGCACCTCAAAAAATCTGGAGATAGAGCCTTCTGTCATGCTGCCCCTACTCTTTGGAACTCCCTGCCACACCCAGTAAAGACAGCACCATCCTTGGAGCTATTCAAATCCAGATTGAAAAGCCACCTGTATAGCCTGGCATTTCCGGACTTATAAAATTCTTCCTCTGTACCACGATGGTCGGAGCCATGCTTATGCGCTTTGAGTCCTATGGGAGAAAAGCGCTCTACAAATGTTATTTGTTGTTGTTGTTGTTGTTGTTCTATCCACACAGTCAGATGAGATAAAACTAGATAGGCATTCCACAGATTTTTAAATAAGCAAATCAGAAGAAGTAGTAGTTAGGATGAGAGTGCGAGATACGAGGTATAAACATTAGGATATACATAATCTATGTCATACTTATCGCCCATTGCTCCTGTCATGGCATTGGCATGTGCGCATGTGCAAATGGCCGTGGTTCATGACCATGGCCAGAAGCATGGGCATGTTTGAACTTCACAGCGTATGTTTTGCATTTTCCAAACCAGACAGTGTGTTTGAGCATGCAATCACCCATTCTCTTCCCATAAAAGCCCCTCTCAGTTAGAAAACAGTGCTGACTTCTCTGTCAGATTGGGGCTTGTCTGACCTGGTGTTACTTGCATGTCTGGGCCCACCTGGTTTCAGCGTGTCTATCCATTGTTTAACCCAGCTCATTTGACTTCATCCTGATCTGATCTTCTCATTTTGACATCAGCTTGTGTCCTCAATTTTGCCAGTTATGCACCTGCCCACACCTCAGCATGTTACTTGACTCTGCCAGTTATGTGCCTCCTCTGATCTTTGCTTGTGACTCAACTATGTGTGTTGCCTGCCTGCCCTTGGCTTTTCTTCTTGTTTATGCCTGCTTTCCACCTGCCCAGACTTGGACTGTCTTCAGCCAAACCTCAGTTACTTATCTATTGATCCCACTCCACAATGCAGCATTACCTGTTATTATCTCTGGTCAGTGGTGGCGCAATACCAGGGTGCATGACCTGATGGTTATTAGCCAGTAAAGCAGTCTTTGTAGTGAAAAAGTCTATTAAATAAAATGAAAGACCCCCCCCTTCCCGATTGAAGTTTGACCATTTGTGTCAATTGATCACTGATCAGGAAAGACTATTGGTCCAGCAGACTGATGAAGGATAGGGGGGTTGTGGTTATAGCAATATGAGGGTGAGACTGCATTATCTTTGTATTACATTGAGCGGTAAATAGCCTGCAAGAGCAATGCACTGATATTAGGACAAGTCGAGGAGGTCCTCTGCCTTACACAAACAGCATGCCCATCATCTGTACAATCTATAGTATAAATGCATGTCCAAATACAGTTGAAAATCTGTAACAGGTTAATGCGTGGACAATAAATGGTCATGTATCTACAATATCTAACAACCTTATGCTGAAGATACAGTAACTATAAGGACAGATACAGAGATGCAAAAATAAATACATTTATAACTATTCATCACTGTGTCTATACATGATTTGATTATTTTGTTGTGTGCAAGAGACAAGTCAAGGTTGCCTTTCACTTTAAAAATAAAGAAAAGCTTAAAACAGATATATGTCATGTCAAAAACACTGTAGGATGGATCTCAATTAAATGTAATCAGATTTATGAACTAATGTAAACAATATAAAAAGAGCAGTCTGCTGACAAACAATGCACACCTTATAACGTGAGTCACTCATACCAAACGTATGTTCTTCATCAAACATACCCATAGAGCTTTATAAGGCAAAGTACAGAAGAAGAAGACTCAACTTTTTTAAACTGTTTTGACATAAACATAGCAACAGGGTATACAAAATACTCATACTAACGCCAACACAAGATAAGACTTTTACCTTGAGTACAGCTTTTTGTGGTAACTGGGACACAGCATCTTCACCTTCTCGCACTGTAGCTGTATCGTTATTTCCTGAATCATCCATATCACCCCTTTCCAGTCGCTAGTTAAAATAATAAAAGATCAGAATTAATTCACAACAGGCAACAAAAAAAACTATATGCAGCATGTAAAAGCTTATGCTATCCAAAAAAAATACTGTAGACTTTTCTTAATCACTTACTGAATTTGCTGCAGTATATCTACGCCCCTTGAGACTTCACCTTAGCTCTAGGGGAGTAGATATATGTACTACACCCTAATCCCGCACAAGTCCCTGTCGCCTCTCGAACACTGATTGGTGAATGGGAACACGTGTTCCCAAAGCTGATCAATGTGCCTGTAATGAATGATCACCAGCATCAGCGCGATATGCCAGTGGTCATTAAAAACGTGAAAGTAAAAACGCACACATTACTTTCTGTGTACTGTTCATAGTACACAGGATACAGTGTGATGACATCATGTCATGTCATGTGGGTATATTACTGTTATTTTTGCAAATAAGGGCGTGAAATTAGTGATACCATAAACGAACAAAAAATACACCTTTATTATTCAATAAAATATTGTACATAATACATTGTACTAGGACATCATTTAAATGTTTTAATAACTGTGAGAAAAAGACAAGTAAAATGTTTTATCTACAGTCGCACATTTTATTTTAAAACTATGATGGCTGAAAATTAAGAAATAATGCATTTTTTCAATTGTCCTTTTTATTCTTATTATTATTCATGTTAAAATGCATATAAAATAAAATAATTCTTAGTAAAAAGTACCACTCAATTTGTGGTGAAAAACAAAACAAAACAAAACAAAACAAAACAAATGCATAGATCGTTTAGGTGAGATAAGTAGTGATAAAATAATTGGCGAATGAATAGGAGGAACACCAAAATGTGAAAATTGCTCTGGTCCATCAGGGGAACACAGCCTGTAATGAAAAAAATGTAAATACATGTGTATTTGTCTCACAGTAAAAATAGCAATTGAAAATTAGTTTTTCCTATGTGGCTGTCAAATGCAGCAGCTAGTAAAAAAAATTGACACATCTGACAGGTTTTGGACTAGTTCACTTCCCCAGGATTTTCTTTATTTACCAAAGCACTTCCTGGACAGGAGGGGCACAGTCCAACTGCCAGAATAAGAGGGAGGGATTTAAAGAGTAACTGTTAGCCCCAAAAATGAAATGTAAATCTCTATTGCAATGTTTTATTTACTTTTTAATGGAGCCAAAAAGGCAATGCAGAAGTTAAAAATCAATCTAATTTTTTTACTATGTAGCCTTTTCCCCAGGACGCAAAGCCGCATAACAGATACTGCTGAGCATGCAGAGCATGCCCATGTCTGCCCGACCCCCCTCTCCCCCCCAGGACCAGGTGCCAATATATTATCACCCCAAACAGCTGACACCTGTTACAGATTTTCAACTGTATTTGGACATGCATTTATACTATAGATTGTACAGATGATGGGCATGCTGTTTGTGTAAGGCAGAGGACCTCCTCGACTTGTCCTAATATCAGTGCATTGCTCTTGCAGGCTATTTACCGCTCAAGGTAATACAAAGATAATGCAGTCTCACCCTCATATTGCTATAACCACAACCCCCCTATCCTTCATCAGTCTGCTGGACCAATAGTCTTTCCTGATCAGTGATCAATTGACACAAATGGTCAAACTTCAATCGGGAAGGGGGGGGTCTTTCATTTTATTTAATAGACTTTTTCACTACAAAGACTGCTTTACTGGCTAATAACCATCAGGTCATGCACCCTGGTATTGCGCCACCACTGACCAGAGATAATAACAGGTAATGCTGCATTGTGGAGTGGGATCAATAGATAAGTAACTGAGGTTTGGCTGAAGACAGTCCAAGTCTGGGCAGGTGGAAAGCAGGCATAAACAAGAAGAAAAGCCAAGGGCAGGCAGGCAACACACATAGTTGAGTCACAAGCAAAGATCAGAGGAGGCACATAACTGGCAGAGTCAAGTAACATGCTGAGGTGTGGGCAGGTGCATAACTGGCAAAATTGAGGACACAAGCTGATGTCAAAATGAGAAGATCAGATCAGGATGAAGTCAAATGAGCTGGGTTAAACAATGGATAGACACGCTGAAACCAGGTGGGCCCAGACATGCATTTCAATTGTCCTTTTTATTCTTATTATTATTCATGTTAAAATGCATATAAAATAAAATAATTCTTAGTAAAAAGTACCACTCAATTTGTGGTGAAAAACAAAACAAAACAAAACAAAACAAATGCATAGATCGTTTAGGTGAGATAAGTAGTGATAAAATAATTGGCGAATGAATAGGAGGAACACCAAAATGTGAAAATTGCTCTGGTCCATCAGGGGAACACAGCCTGTAATGAAAAAAATTTAAATACATGTGTATCTGTCTCACAGTAAAAATAGCAATTGAAAATTAGTTTTTCCTATGTGGCTGTCAAATGCAGCAGCTAGTAAAAAAAATTGACACATCTGACAGGTTTTGGACTAGTTCACTTCCCCAGGATTTTCTTTATTTACCAAAGCACTTCCTGGACAGGAGGGGCACAGTCCAACTGCCAGAATAAGAGGGAGGGATTTAAAGAGTAACTGTTAGCCCCAAAAATAAAATGTAAATCTCTATTGCAATGTTTTATTTACTTTTTAATGGAGCCAAAAAGGCAATGCAGAAGTTAAAAATCAATCTAATTTTTTTACTATGTAGCCTTTTCCCCAGGACGCAAAGCCGCATAACAGATACTGCTGAGCATGCAGAGCATGCCCATGTCTGCCCGACCCCCCTCTCCCCCCCAGGACCAGGTGCCAATATATTATCACCCCAAACAGCTGACACGGAGAGAGAGCGGGAGCGGAGTACATCTACACACTTCCAGCGCCGCCACCGCAAAGCTGCCGCCGCCGTGCATCTCTCTCACATGTGACTCGGCGGCAGCTGCTCTGCGGTGGCGGCGCTGGAAGTGTGTAGATGTACTCCGCTCCGGCTCTCTCTCCGTGTCAGCTGTTTGGGGTGATAATATATCGGCACCTGGTCCTGGGGGGGAGAGGGGGGTCGGGCAGACATGGGCATGCTCTGCATGCTCAGCAGTATCTGTTATGCGGCTTTGCGTCCTGGGGAAAAGGCTACATAGTAAAAAAATTAGATTGATTTTTAACTTCTGCATTGCCTTTTTGGCTCCATTAAAAAGTAAATAAAACATTGCAATAGAGATTTAAATTTCATTTTTGGGGCTAACAGTTACTCTTTAACTAGTCCAAAACCAGATTTTTACTACCTACTGTAAGTGACAGCAGCATAGAAAAACATAATTTACAATGAATTTCACTCTGTGACAAATGTATTATTAAAGATTTATATAGCGCCAGCATCTTCCGTAGTGCTGTATAATACAAGGTATAACAATATAATAGAAACAAAACAACAGTTAACAGTAAAAGGCAAGGGTGGATTACAGCTGATACAGTAAATAAATGAACTACAGATCTTCACATGGGGTGAAAGATATGTACGCACATTGCACAGCATTAAGAGACAAAAGGGAAAGAGAGACCTGGCCAAAGGGGAGTTTTTATGTTGCGCCTATAAAGGGTAAGTGTGGGTGAGTGGCAGATGTGTTGAGGGAGGGAGATCCAGAGGAGAAGAGAGGATCGTAAGAACTCTTGTAAGCAGGAGTGAGAAGAGGTTACCAGAGAGGAAGACAGCAGAATATTGTTAGTGGAGCAGGGATTGCATGTTGGATGGTATTTGGAAATAAGTTTATTTGAATAAGAAGGTGCTAGGTGCTAAACTGCTTTGTAGGCGAGAGTAAGGATTTTGAATTGTATTCTTTGTGGCAGCCAGCGAAGGGGCTAACAGAGTGGGATAGGACTGGAGAAAAGTTCATGATGGACTGTATCAGGGCCAAATAGCTAGCAGGTAGGCCACAGAGCAGAGAGGTGCAGTCTAGTCATGAAATCAGAGCATGCACATATGTACATTCTACATGTATACATGCACACGCATTTTATATTTTAGCATTTATTTGAGACAGTGGTACTTTAAGTCAGGTCTTCACATTTGACATAAATGTGTCTGTGCCCTCAGGTCACACAATTCTGTGCTGCGCAGCTTCTGCATATATTATATGAAAACAGAACTAACAGTGGGGAAAAAAACTTTACTTGCATTTCACATGGGTAGGTAAACCATTTTGTAAATGAACCATTTATATTAAGCAAATAATTACTCCAGCTCTTCAGATTTTTTAACAGTTTCATTGATTTTCAACTCCAGTAATACAACACAATCTGAAGAATCTTGAAACTGCTTGTGCCACTTTACCTATATTTAGTTATTACTGTCTGTATGCATTTATTGCACATAGCACTGGTATTTTCTGCAGACCTTTATATTACATTGAACAATTCCAGTCAGTGGTTATCACTCAAAGGGCCTAAAAATCTAAAGTCCCTGTCATTGTCATAGTGGTAAGCCCCAAACCATTGACTACGCTTTATGGGAAGTGAATTAGCCTGCCATGTGCAAAGAAACTCAACCAAACATAGAAAGAACATACAAACGCCATACATATAGTGTCCTGTCTGGGAGTCAAGTGTTGCAATGTGAGAGCATAAGCCACTTAAGGTGCGTACACACGCACTACCAAATGCAACGACGGGTCCGTCGGACCCTCCCGCTGGGCGGTCTTTAGCTGACAGTATGCGCGTGTGTACGCGCTGTCGGCGGACTGATAAGGCTGTTTCTGAACGATCCACTGAGCGGATCGTTCAGAAACAGCCTTATCAGTCCGCCGACAGTGCATACACACGTGAATACTGTTGGCTAAAGACCGCCCAGCAGGAGGTTCCGGCGGACCCGTCGTTGCATTTAGTAGTGCGTGTGTACACACCTTTAGTCACCATACTGCTTTTAATCATATCTAGAGACATGAGGAATAGTGTTGACTCATTCGGCATATTCTAATTCAGAACCATGTTCCAAATTCTGTCGATCAGAACATAAACCTTCATACATGCACACTTCGGCAGGGGGTGTTAAAGCACCCTTGTTGCTGCTTCTGTGCACTGCCCTCCATTTGGCGTTCTAGCTCTCACATACTTCCATGTGAAGAAGGAAGTACGTAAGAGCTGGAACGCAACATTGAGGGCTCGTTCATACCTAAGCGGGAATCGTGTGATTCCCGCTAATCGCTAAAGTGCTAGCGTTTTTTTAAAAACGCTAGTGCTATTTTAGTCTATGGCAGTGTTCACACTTAAGCGATTATCGCTAATCGCAAACGTGTTACATGCAGCATTTTTCAGGCAATTTTGGAGCGATCGCCAAGAACTGGCCCGCGGCACGCCTGCGTATACGGTTCCCGACTGCGGGTTTGACCAGATCAAGCGGGTAGCAGCCTTATTCGAGCTACAAACAAGGCTGTGACCCCTAAAAAGCTTCTTACTGCCACCACTAGTGGTTGCTAGACACGTCTACTCAGCTGTCGAGTGCTCAACACGCAATCTGCGTTTTCGTATTCGGGTCAGCTTTGCGCTTAGGCCGAATACGGGAACGCCACACACCCACACACGCAGTACAGTTGTACAGTAACACAGCACAATCAGGCACTGACTTGTAATGCAAGTTACACTGTCGAGCAGCAAAACCACTAACAGTCGTTCCGAACGATACTGTTAGCCACTCCCACTCTGCTGTCGAGTGCAGAAGTGCCCCATACACACAATGCAATTACAATTTCATATGGTAGTGTTGCTCAAGCATGGAGAGACCACCCGATCCCTAGGAGAAAGATTCCGAGAGCATTACAATTCTATAAGCTCCGGGAAGGGATCACCAAGAGTAGTGGAACATATGAGAAACAATCATAAAGGGGACCCTAATGCATTGACTTTTGCAGGTTTACTACAGGTCATGCCCCTCTCCAGAGGGGGAGACCGGGAAAAGAAACTGAAACGTGAAGAAGTTTTATTAATTTTGAGAACTAATGCAATGGGCCCATTAGGTCTAAATGACTACACTGATCTATCATGCTTTTTGGACCCTTGAATTTAGTAACCTTTGTTCTACCCTGAAACAGTAAATAGATAACTATTATGCCACCAGATGTGCATTTTTACACCTGGTATTAACTATGCCTGAGTTTTACTAGCCGCCCATGACTTTACCTTCCATGTCTTTTTCGCTAATACCGTTCCATAGAATAGGTTGTCTTGGCATTTGACTCCTATGGGTACTTTTTACCACTTTAGGATCAGTGCAAATGGCAACCTCTTCTGTATTGATTTTAAATCACTTTCTTTCTCTAACTGTATTACGTTTTAGCAGTACACTGCTATTTCACTAATAGCACTGTTGCATTTTTAGCAGTATTTCTGCGGCTGGGACAGCATCCTGCAATGATGGTGTAAGGGCACTGATTCTTTTCCACCTGATTTTTCCCACTTTTCTAGTTACTGAATTCATATCCTTCACCTTTTCTTCTGCACTGCACTTACCCTGAAACCGCATTGGAGATGCTTTCTCTTTTTTCGCCACAAGATGGTGCCAAACTGGCCCAACTTGTGCTTAAGGCGTGCGATCGAGGCGTAATATACGCTACACTGACCAATTGATTCAGTGCGTCCTCGCCGCCATGACGTCAGACGCTACTGGCACGCAATGCGTTCCAGTCGCCTTCTGACGCGAGTAGGAAGTGAAGGGGCGGAACGGGCGAGCGGCATGTCACCGCTATGCGCGCAAGTTATATATACCGGCAGCCCGCCCCCCCCCCACAATGCAGCCTCCGTAGATGCGCAGACGTGCGCGAAACGGCCGTCAGGCTTAAGCACCCAGCACCCACCGCACCACAACAGGTATTCCACTAGCTACTTGAACTTTGCTTTTTTTGTATCACAGCGCTAACAGCCTGTTTTATTGCATACGCATGTACCACTTATTTATCGGATAATAAATACAGCTTCTAGCAGTGCCGGTTTCCTCCATTTCCTGCCTCCTCTGCCACTATGAACATGCCTTATAACCTGAGCACGCTAGGCTGATAGTGGGAATACCGTTACACCACCGCAAGACACCCGCTCCTGCAGTAGTGCCAACCTGCTTCTTCCCTCCTAGACTGTTATTGCAATTACAATTTCATATGGTAGTGTTGCTCAAGCATACAATTAGGCATGGATTTATACACAGCTACACTGCAGTCTCCTCTAGGCTATGAGTGTTAGTTTAGTACAGCAGAAGTCAAGCTTATTAAATAATAATTTAATATTCCAGGAAAAAAGTGGAACAATGCAGAACTTAATATATACAAAAGATGTACAAAAAAAAACAAAGTAAAAAAGTTACAAAGATAAAAGTTACAAAAATACACACGGATATTTGCGTAAAAATAAACGGGGGAAAAAGAAACGTTACCAGCTTAGGTTAGAACGTTGTTTGACGGGAGGACGCCGTTTCGACCAGGAGTCGCGATCATCCCTAGCTATGCGCTACCTCCAGGAGAAGATACCTGTGAATGTTCTGGACCACCTTAAATAGTCTGAAGTGTCCCCTGGGGCATTTAATGTCCAGCCTCCAGGAACTAATGCAATTTCCCTGTTTGTGACATCACCGAACGCTTGTCATAATCTTCCTGTGATATGCGAACTTTAAAGGGTTCCTGTTTCAGCTTTTTGAAGGTTGCAGATTTAACAGGTAAGATTGTATCCTGAGAACAACAAGTATCCTGTTTACACTTACAGATTTCAAAGCAATTCCACTTCTGGCCCACTATTCAGACTAAGAGGTAGCCGAACACCTGTGTGGGCTTCAACCTGGTCGGGTAAATGTCTAAGTAAGTGTTTCCTGGCTAGTGGCTAGGTAGACAGTTCCTAATTACTGTCCAGGTTCCTTTGCCTATTGAAGGTGACTGGTCTATTCAATGAAGACAATGGCAGTTCCCTTGATCTCTGCCCTGGATGCAAATTTAATCTACATACAGACATTATCCAGGTGACACCTTCCAAAAGCCAGACTGGCTGACATACCTACACCTCTGACAAAATATACAGCAGATAGAAAAATGAAAGAAATATGTTCCTGTTATCCTTACATCATCAGCACCCCAATATATCACCACACCTCCCCTCTTTAGAATGGGGCAAGGCAGATTATCTTCCCAGATTATCCTGCCAGCACCTACATTGTTGGTTCTGCTTGACGGGACAGCCCATCAGCATTCCCATGATTGCTCCCTTTCCTGTGTTGAATAGTGAAGCTATATTGTTGGAGAACTAAGCTCCATCTCAGCAATTTGCCATTGTCACCAGAAACCCGATGTAACCAACTAAGAGGGTTATGGTCGGTTACGACTGTGAATACGCGACCGTAGAGATAGTGCTGCAGCTTTTGTAGGGCCCATACAATTGCCAAGCACTCCTTCTCTATGGTGGCGTAAGCTACCTCCCGGGGTAGCAGCTTCCGACTTAAGTACAGAATCGGATGTTCTTCCCTAGTTTGGTTTACCTGGCTTAACACAGCACCTAGGCCAAAGGCTGAGGCGTCCGTCTGGACTACAAACCGTCGGCTGAAGTCTGGCGCTTGCAACACGGGAGGGCTGGCTAGGGCCCTCTTCAGAGCTGTGAATGACTGTTCACATTCTGGTGTCCAGAGAATCTGCTTGGGCAGCTTCTTTTTTGTGAGGTCTGTCAATGGCTTGGCGAGGGCACTGTAGTTGGGGACAAACTTTCTATAGTACCCAGCAGTACCTAAGGACTGAATCTGCTTCTTCGTTTGGGGGGTGGGCCAGGACACAATGGCATCTACCTTCCCAGTATCTGGATGAAGCTCCCCCCCCCACCACATGTTCCAGGTACTGTACCTGTTTCATACCTATCTGACACTTGCTAGGCTTAACTGTTAGTCCTGCTGCAGTGATGCGCCCCAAAACCTGTGACAGCTGCGCTAAGTGGTCGTTCCAGTTGGCGCTAAACACGGCGATGTCATCTAGGTAGGCGACAGCGCAGTGTTCCCAACCTTCCAGGAGACCATTTACAACCCTTTGGAAGGTGGCCGGGGCATTTTTCATTCCGAAAGGCATTACATTAAATTTAAACAGACCTGAGGGGGTGATAAAGGCAGACCTCTCCCGTGCCTCAGCTGTTAGAGGGACCTGCCAGTATCCCCGACTCAAATCCACGATTGTTAGATATTGCGCGCCAGCTAGCTTATCTAACAATTCGTCGACCCTTGGAATTGGGTAAGCATCTGACACAGTTATCAAATTTAGTTTTCGATAATCTACACAGAACCGAGTGGTCTGGTCCCGTTTGGGTACTAGCACTACAGGTGATGCCCATGCGCTGTGCGACCGTTGGATCACCCCTAGTGACAGCATTTCCTCAATCTCCTTGCTGATGTGGGCCTGAACCTCAGGGGAGACTCTATATGCTGACTGTCTAACCGGCTTGTTATTTCCGGTGTCAACATGGTGTACAGCCAGGCTGGTCAGACCAGGGCGGGCTGTAAAGGTACCACGGTAAAGGGTCAGCACATCAGATAGCCAAGCCTGCTGCTCTGCTGTCAACTCCGGATTGATCTGCACCTCGGTACAGAGTCGGTTTCCTGGGTGGAGGCCAGGATGTCAACCAGGGCCTCTGCTTCACCGTCCGGTAGCAAACTGCAGACAGGGAGAGCACAAGCGGTTCTATCATGATGTTCCTTTAACATATTGACATGGTACGTTTTCAGCTGCTTACCTCGGTCATTCAGCGCGACCACATAGGTCACATCACTAATCTTCCTATGTATGGTATAGGGCCCATCCCAAGCGGCCTGCAGCTTATTCTGTCGCATCGGGTTTAGGACCCATACCTTGCGACCTACCTCATAAACTCTCTCCCTAGCCCCGTGGTCATACCACTGCTTCTGGGTGGCCTGGGCTTGAGTAAGATTCTCTCGCACTAACCCCACCAGGGTGTCCATCTTTTCTCGGAACTTTAGAACGTATTCCACTATGGAGACCCCGGGACCCATATCCTGCCCCTCCCAGACCTCTCGAATGAGATCGAGGGGTCCGAGTACCCTCCTCTTATATAAGAGCTTAAAGGGCGACAACCCGGTGGATGCCTGGGGCACCTCACGATAAGCAAACAGTAAGTGGGGCAGGTATCGCTCCCAGTCTCTCCCTTGCGATTCAACAAACACCCTTAGCATCTGTTTCAGAGTGCCATTGACCCGCTCACATAACCCATTTGTCTGGGGGTGGTAAGGGCTGGCCATGATGTGTTCTACCTGCATTTGCTTACAGAGGCATTCCATTAGGCGCAACATGAATTGCGGGCCGTGATCGGTGAGCATTTCGTGGGGAAAACCGACCCGTGAGAGAATGCGCACCAATGCGTCCGCAACCTTGTCTGCCCGTATGGAGCTCAGGGCTACAGCTTCAGGGTAGCGAGTGGCATAATCGACCACCGTAAGAATGAAACGTTTCCCTGTGCTGCTGGGTATTGCTAGAGGCCCAATTATGTCAACAGCAACCCTTTGGAAGGGCTCCTCTATTATGGGTAAAGGCCTCAGTGGGGCTTGGTTTGTGTCACCTGCCTTGCCGACCCGCTGACATGCGACACAAGACCGGCAAAAATCAGCAATATCTGTCCCCATGTGGGGCCAATAAAAATTGTGGGCAAGCCGGGATTTGGTCTTGCGGATCCCCAAGTGACCAGCCAGGGGCACCTCATGTGCTATTCTTAATAGCTGCTCCCTGTACCTGTGGGGAACGATCAACTGCCGGTCTGCCTCCTCCCCTTCAGACGGCTCAGAGGGAATAACCTCTCTGTACAGTCTGCCTTGCTCCCAGTAAACCCTCACTCTGTCGCCCTCCACCGGTGCCCTGTCCGCCAGACCCCTGAGCTCTTCCAGGCTGCTATCAAGTCGTACAGCTTCGGAGAACTCAGCGCTGTCGGCCACAGGCACCAGGGAGGTGGCAAACTGAGAGGCCTCTGGGTCCTCAGAGCCAGGCTCTGAAGTGGAAGAGCCCTACCCAGTGACATCAGCCCCTTCAGTGGACAATTTGTCTGCTGCAGCCCGGTGAGCACTGCGGGTCACCACTGCAGCTGACGGAGCGTTCACTGTACACATGTTATTATGCAACACATCACATATTACATCAACATTATCTGCATTCATGGTAACAACGTGTCCCCCTCCAGGCCTGGGCACTGGAGACTCACTAGGGCTGGCTCCTAGTACACAGTCCGTAGCCCCTGGGGCCTCACCAGCACTCCCCACTTGCACAGCATTATCACACAGTACCTTGCAACAGTCCTGAACTTCTGCTAGGGATGCAGGCTCCACAGGGTTTGGAGTAGGCTCATACCGGGCCACTAACCGTCCCAGGTCAGTACCCAACAAAACGTTCGTGGGGATGGCATCCGTTATCCCCCACTTCTTTCCTTCCGCTGCCGGCCCCCCAATCCAGGTGGACCAAGGCGGTGGGTATGGCGGGGGTGACACCCCCAACTCCTTTGACAGCCATAGTCTTGCCAGGAATGTACTCCTCGGGGTTCACAAGCTGGGGGTGCACTAGAGTCACCTCTGCTCCAGTGTCTCTTAGACCGGTGGTAACTGTATCCCCAACCGTGACAGGTTGCAGATTCTCTGCATAGCTACCTGCATTCCTGGTGGCACACAACGCATTTCGGGCCCCGCCAGAGTTTGGGGCTTCCTTCTTCTTTTCTGGGCATGTAGCACTGATGTGACCTGGTTTGTTACAGCCAAAACATCTCCAAGTGTCAACGGTGGCTGTTTTACCTCCGGGAGGCTGCGGTGCTTGGCTTCGCTGGGTGCTCAGAGGAGAAGGTCTCGCGGTCTTTTCTCCCTTCCAGCTGGGCGCCGTAGTCCTCCGAAAATCGGATGCACGATTGGACGTGTAAGAATCAGCGACTTTCGCGGCCTCATCCACGGTCTTCGGCTCTCGGTCCCGTACAAACTGCCGGACCTCAACAGGACAAGTGTGGAGGAACTAGTCTTTTATTATCAGTTCCTGCAGGGAATCAAAGGTTTCAACGCCAGTCCTTTTATCCACTGCTGGAAGGCAGTGCGCAGGTTGCACGCATGATCCAGGTAACTGTCATTAGGACCTCGCTGAACTGTCCTGAAACGTTTGCGATACACCTCTGGCGTGAGGTGGTATCGTGCAATGATGGCTTTCTTAATTGCCTCAAAGTCTGTTTCTTCCTCCTGGGGGAGACTCACAAACGCCTCCAGGGCCTTGCCTCTCAGCCCTGGTGTGAGGTACCTTGCCCACTGCTCACGGGGCACCCCATACTGTCGACAAGTCCTTTCAAACCCCTGTAGGAAAGTGTCTATGCCAGAGTCTTTGTCCATAGCAGGGAACTTATCCAGGGGGATTCTGTGGACTCGCTCACCTTTGCGTTCTGCGGGTCCAGCAGACCGGTTCTGCTGCTGAAGTTTAGCCAGCTCCAGCTGGTGTTGCCGTTCAGCACTTTCCCTCTCGGCCTGGTGTCTTTCCCTCTCGGCCTGGTGTCGCCGTTCCACTTGTTCCTTCTCTGCCTGTCGGTGCAGTAGGATCAGCTTTAGGCGCAGTTCAGGATCAGCCGAGTTTAGTAGCTGTAGATCAGCTTCCAGAGATGTCATCTCCGTGTTCGGTGGATCATCCAGGACATCGTCTCCACTCGCATTCTGTGGCGGGAGCGATCCTCCTCTGGCGTGTTGTGAGCTGCATCCGCTGGCGTTGGAGCACGGGCTTGCTCTGCCTCATACTCCTCGAGGGCACAAACCAACTGCTCCTTAGTCTGGCCGTTCGCCGTCTCGATGCCTCTGTGCTCACACAGGTTGAGTAGCATCTCTTTGTTTTGCCTTGCATAGCTGGATGCTTTTTGAGCCATCGTGCTGCAAAAATAAAAAGAAAAAAGGGGGGAGGGAAAGCAAAATACCAAATGTGTATCTTTGAACAAAAAAAAAAGGTATATAGATTCTGCACTGAGTAGACTTCTGTAGGCTAGTTGCTTCTAGCAAGCTTCCAGCCTTTAGTACTCAGAATAGCGAGCTAAACTGCGTACTAATGTACTAAATCGCTGCCAGCCAATTATGTCAAGAACCGGCCCGCGGCACGCCTGCGTATACGGTTCTCGACTGCGGGTTTGACCAGATCAAGCGGGGAGCAGCCTTATTCGAGCTACAAACAAGGCTGTGAACCCTAAAAAGCTTCTTACTGCCAACACTAGCGGTTGCTAGACACGTCAACTCAGCTGTCGAGTGCTCAACACGCAATCTGCATTTTCGTATTCGGGTCAGCTTTGCGCTTAGGTCGAATACGGGAACGCCACCCACCCACACATGCAGTACAGTTGTACAGAAACACAGCACAATCAGGCACTGACTTGTAATGCAAGTTACACTGTCGTGCAGCAAAACCACTAACAGTCGTTCCGAACGATACTGTTAGCCACTCCCACTCTGCTGTCGAGCGCAGAAGTGCCCCATACACACAATGCAATTACAATTTCATATGGTAGTGTTGCTCAAGCATACAATTAGGCATGGACTTATACACAGCTACACTGCAGTCTCCTCTAGGCTATGAGTGTTAGCTTAGTACAGCAGAAGTCAAGCTTATTAAATAATAATGTAATATTCCAGGAAAAAAGTGGAACAATGCAGAACTTAATATATACAAAAGATGTACAAAAAAACAAAGTAAAAAAGTTACAAAGATAAAAGTTACAAAAATACACACGGACATTTGCGTAAAAATAAACAGGGGAAAAAGGAACGTTACCAGCTTAGGTTAGAACATTGTTTGACGGGAGGACGTTGTTTCGACCAGGAGTCGCGATCATCCCTAGCTATGCGCTACCTCCAGGAGAAGATACCTGTGACTGTTCTGGACCACCTTAAATAGTCTTAAGTGTCCCCTGGGGCATTTAATGTCCAGCCCCCAGGAACTAATGCAATTTCCCCGTTTGTGACATCACCGAACGCTTGTCATAATCTTCCTGTGATATGCGAACTTCAAAGGGTTCCTGTTTCAGCTTTTTGAAGGTTGCAGATTTCACAGGTAAGATTGTTACCTGAGAACAACAAGTATCCTGTTTACACTTACAGATTTCAAAGCAATTCCACTTCTGGCCCACTATTCAGACTAAGAGGTAGCCGAACGCCTGTGTGGGCTTCAACCTGGTCGGGTAAATGTCTAAGTAAGTGTTTCCTGGCTAGTGGCTAGGTAGACAGTTCCTAATTACTGTCCAGGTTCCTTTGCCTATTGAAGGTGACTGGTCTATTCAATGAAGACAATGGCAGTTCCCTTGATCTCTGCCCTGGATGCAAATTTAATCTACATACAGACATTATCCAGGTGACACCTTCCAAAAGCCAGACTGGCTGACATACCTACACCTCTGACAAAATATACAGCAGATAGAAAATGAAAGAAATATGTTCCTGTTATCCTTACATCATCAGCACCCCAATATATCACCACAGCATATATAGAAACGCTAATCGTGATTGCTTTAAAAATGTGAATTTGTACAGTGAATTTTCCACGTTAAACCATGGAGGAATCAGCCACGGAAAACGCTAGTGGTTAGTGATTTTAGGTGTGAACGAGCCCTGAGGGTAGTGCACATAGGAGGCCACAAGGGTGAGTTAACACCCCCTGCCACAGTGCGCATGTGTGAAGATTTAGTGTCTGATCAGCAGAATTCAGAATAAGGTTCCAAATTTGAATATGCCAAAAGTCTCAACACTAATGAGGAACTGGTTGTTATTTGGAGCCAAACGGAGTGGATGTCTGAGGTTCAGATATGCAATCACTGACATTGCCAGTAGAAGTAACTATTACATACAATGAAAAATATTTTCGGATCAGTATTTTCTTCTATGACATAAGGGGATATTGAGGTCTTTTCCATATTACCTCATTCCCTCTCCAAAGCATACAGGTTTATATATCCATCTGTAGATACAATGTACAATCCAAACTCCTACTGAGGACTGTGTGCCGGATTACCAGTAATCTACTGCAGCATAATTTTAGGGACAAACTACAGAGGCGGATGGAAAAAAGCATGTTAGTCTCATCAATGCAGTCACAATTTCACACAATACCTATCTGCATGTGTGAATAACTGTTTGATATTTTGATAATGTCCTTCATGTATCTTATAGGGAGAAAGTCAAAGTTGGTTACCACAACCAAAGTTACATATGTTAATTATAAGAGTAATCCGTAG
This sequence comes from Hyperolius riggenbachi, assembly GCF_040937935.1. Taxonomy (NCBI): domain Eukaryota; kingdom Metazoa; phylum Chordata; class Amphibia; order Anura; family Hyperoliidae; genus Hyperolius; species Hyperolius riggenbachi. The sequence continues at coordinate 259,971,430 of NC_090648.1, forward strand.
TGGAAATCCCCCCCCCAAAAAAAAACAAGTTTTATTTTTTTTTCCAAACCCTTTATGAAGGGGAAAACTAATTATCCTTTGTTGCCATTCATTTCTCCCATCTGCTGTTAGAAGAGCAGCTGCCTTGGGTCCAATGTGTAATCTCTTTATGGTGATAAATATTTTATTTAAACATGATAACTATTACTGCTGACAACTTCAACGCGTAAAGCAATCATCAGTAGCTACGGTATGTGTTTCATCAGTGTGTCCAACAAAATCCCTAGATTTATGTGGAAGTCTGTGTATTACAAATATTCAAATTTCGCAAGACACTCTGTTTCTTTTCAGATCAAACTAACTGGGTGCCTAAACTATTAAACTTTTGTATACAGCGATAACAGTTTTATTAGGTCTACTTAAAAAACGTAATAGTCCAGCTATTAAAACATTCATGGTCAATGTTCAAAACATAGTTATAATGAGCTGTGGATCATTTCATGTTGCAGAGCAATGCGCCAGAAACTTTTTACACGAGCACTGTCTCTGACACTAAACATTTAAAACAAAGTTAAAAGTACCGTATCTTGCTACTTGTAACGTTGTAGTATAAAATGCCACTTTTTACAGCCATTCATAGGAACAGAATAAAGAAAATCACGCACATGGTGCATATGTTACTCCCAGATAATGTAGTGAAGTGGCCATAAATCAGATGACTTGACGGCTGATTGACCATCTGATTATTGGGCCGCCATTGCAGTTCATCAGATATCTAGCCGCAAGTGTTAGTTTTAAAAGTTTTTAAAAGTACATTTTTTTTCCTCTAGTGTGCTTGCAACAGGCAGGTAATTAGCTAGGGGGAGGGATTAGCTGTAACAGGAGGTATTTGGTCAGCTTCAGGACTCAGTACTGAGCTTGCTCAGTCTGTGGCTTGCTCACTAAGTGGCTTCGACACAAGTGGCATAGGCGTTAAAAACAGGCGTTACAACACAGGCACAAAGAGAGAGGTGAGAGGAAGCAGGTAAAAAAAAAAATTAAAAAAAAATGTAAACAATATTGCGGTTCTTTGCATTGGTTAGGATGTGCTAACACGTTGTGGTGTAGTCTTTAAGTTTTGAGGACTCCACCCCAGCTTCACTCACTTCCCCTCCTCCACCCCAACCTTACTCACTCCCCCTCCTCCACTCCAACTTCACTCACTCCCCCTCCTCCACCCCAACTTTACTCACGCCCCCTCCTCCACCCCAACCTTACTCACTCCCCCTCCTCCACTCCAACTTCACTCACTCCCCCTCTTCCACCCCAGCTGCACTCACTCCCGAACTTCACTCCCTCTCCCGTTTCAACTTTTACCGCCACAGTTTACTTTAAATAAAATTTCCCCACACAATAGTCATCATGTTGGACTATGCTGTACAGTGTACATCCTGTGACATGTATGCATGCCTTGATCAGCGGATTGAGGGTGTTTACTGTTGCCCTGGGTGTGTGCGTGTTGCTCAGTTAGAGGCGGAAGTCGCAGAGCTAAATAAGCATCTCGCAACACTGAGACGCATACACAACATGGAGATGAGCTTGGATCTCACGATCCAGACACTGGATGGAATCGGTGAAGATGAGGTGGAGTAAAGCCGGAGCAAGAAGCAGAGGTAGCCGCTAGTTGGGTCACAGTTAGAAGGGGTAGGGGAAAAAGTGGCAGGGAGGCTAGTCCCAAGTTGTCCCTCACTAATAAGTATGCTTGTTTGCGTAATATTGGGGAGGATGATTCAGGAGTAGCAATGCTGCAGCAGGATGTGCTCCTTAGCAACCAAGGGGCAGACTGCTGTAACGAGAAAGGGAATAGGAGTGCAGCTAAGGCTAGACAGGTACTGGTGGTAGGGGATTCAATTATTAGGCGCACAGATAGGGTAATCTGTCGAAGAAACCGTGAATGCCGTACAGTCTGTTGCCTCCCGGGTGCTCGGGTTCGGCATGTAGCGGAAAGAATTGACAGATTATTGGGTGGGGCTGGGGAAGACCCAGCTGTCATGGTACACATTGGCACCAATGACAAAGTTAGTGGGAGATGGAAGGTCCTCAAAAATGATTTTCAGGTACTTGGAGATAAACTTAAAGGATACCACAACTGACATATGGCATAATGAGATAGACATGGGTATGTACAGTGCCAAGCACACAAATAACTATGCTGTGTTCCTTTTTTTCTTTCTCTGCCTGAAAGAGGTAAATATCAGGTATGTAAGTGGCTGACTCAGTCCTGACTCAGACAGGAAGTGACTACAGTGTGACCCTCACTGATAATAATTTCCCCCTTTTTTATCTCTTTCTTGCTCTCAGAAGCCATTTTCTTCTAGGAAAGTGTTTTATAGTTGGAATTTCTTATCAGTGAAGGTCACACTGTAGTCACTTCCTGTCTGAGTCAGGACTGAGTCAGCCACTTACATACCTGATATTTACCTCTTTCAGGCAGAGAAAGAAAAAAAGGAACACAACATAGTTATTTGTGTGCTAGGCACTGTACATACCCATGTCTATCTCATTATGCCACATGTCAGTTGTGGTATCCTTTAAAGCAAGGACCTCCAAGGTGGTGTTCTCTGAAATACTGCCAGTGCCACGCGCTACATCTGAGAGACAGAGGGAGCTTAGGGAGTTAAATAAGTGGCTGAGAAATTGGTGTAGGAAGGAAGGGTTTGGGTTCCTGGAGAACTGGGCAGACTTTGCAGTCGGCTACAGGTTCTACAGCAGGGATGGGCTGCACCTTAATGGGGAGGGTGCAGCTGCATTGGGGGAGAAGATGGCTAAACGGTTGGAGGAGATTTTAAACCAGGATCTGGGGGGAGGCGGGAGGATAAAGTCTCAATATGTAGACAAGATAAGGTAAAAAGACAGTTTGGGGGGTGGAGAGGGGGGTGGGGACAGTGTAAAGATTAAGGAGGTTGGTAAAACTTCAAGTAGCCCATTTCGTGTAAACAAAATTGGTAAATGTGTTGGTAAAAATATAAAGTGCATGGTAACCAATGCTCGGAGCCTTGCAAATAAAATAGACGAACTAGAGTTCATTCTGAATGACAAAGGCTATGACATTGTGGGAATAACTGAGACATGGATGGATGAAAGCCATGACTGGATAGCTAATTTAAAAGGATACAATGTGTTTAGGAGGGATAGAACAGGGAAAAAGGTGGAGGGGTTTGTCTCTTTGGTAAGAATTCTTTTACAGCTGTCCTCAGCGATGAGATGGAGGAAGATTGCGAAGATGTGGAGTCCGTTTGGGTAAATATTCATGGTGGAAATAAAAGTTGCCAATTGCTTATTGGGGTATGCTACAGGCCACCTCTTATTAATGAAGCTGCAGAACTGCGATTACTACAGCAGATTGAAAAAGCTGCAGGTAAAAATGAGGTCATAATTATGGGCGACTTCAACTTTCCAGACATTGACTGGAGTATTGAGGCTACCCATTCTGGTAAAAGCAGCAGATTTCTGGCAGCACTACAGGACAATTACTTGACTCAAATGGTAACGGAACCAACTAGGGGGAATGCGTTACTGGATCTGATCATTTCTAATAGACCAGATAATGTATCAAATGTGCAGGTTCAAGAACATTTGGGAAATAGTGATCACAACATGATAACGTTTGATCTGGTGACTGATAGGCCACGGGGCAGCGGGACCACTAAAACTATGAATTTTAGAAAAGCAAAGTTCAATCAAATTAGGCAGGCACTAAGTTTGGTGAACTGGGATAATGTACTACAAGGGAAGGACACTGAAGGGAAATGGCAAGCTTTTAAACGTATTCTCAATCAATATTGTAGTATGTATATCCCATATGGAAACAAATGTCTAGGAATAAAAAAAGGCCTCTATGGATGAATAGAAAGGTTAGGGATAAAATGAAGAGGAAAAAGAATGCCTATAAGGTCCTAAAACAGACGGGGACTGAGGCTGCACTAAGCAATTATAAGGAGTGCAATAAAAATTGTAAAAAAGAAATTAGGCTGGCAAAGATCGAAGCTGAAACTCAAATCGCTAGGGATATCAAATCTAACCCAAAAAAGTTTTACAAGTACATCAACTCTAAAAAAAGAAAGGTTGACTGTATAGGAATCCTAAAGGATGAGGGTGGGAACTCAATGGTGGATGACCAAGGTAAGGCAGAGTTATTAAATGCTTTCTTTGCTTCTGTCTTCACAAAGGAAACAGCACTGTTGCAAATTACAGAGGCAGAAGAGTCTCAATCTTCTAACTGTAATATTAAATACTTAACGCAGGAAGAAGTAAAGGCAAGACTAAATAAATTAAAAATAGACAAGGCACCTGGCCCGGATGGGATGCATTCTCGGGTCCTAAGAGAATTAAGTTAAGTTATAGCTAAGCCCCTTTATCTTATCTTTTGTGACTCTCTTGCAACTAGCAGAGTCCCAGTGGATTGGCGTACAGCCCACGTTTTCCCATTATTTAAGAAGGGCAAAAAATCTGATCCAGGAAATTATAGACCTGTAAGCTTAACATCAGTTGTATGCAAACTATTTGAGGGGTTACTAAGAGATACTATACATGACTTCATAGTAGAAAACAATCTTATTTCTCAGCATCAACATGGGTTTACTAAAGACAGGTCCTGTTTGACTAACATGCTCAGCTTTTATGAGGTAGTGAATGCTAATATGGATATTGGGAATGCTGTAGATGTGATATACTTGGACTTTGCAAAGGCCTTCGACACTGTTCCCCACAGAAGTCTGGTGCAAAAGGTGAGGATGCAAGGACTGGGGAAGAGTTTGTGTGCATGGATAGGGAACTGGCTAATGGACAGAAAACAAAGAGTTGTGGTCAATGGATCGTACTCAAAATGGGAGACTGTTAGCAGTGGGGTCCCACAGGGGTCTGTACTGGGTCCAGTGCTCTTCAATTTATTTATTAATGACCTAGTAGATGCAGTAGTGAGCAATGTTGCTATTTTTGCAGATGATACAAAATTGTGCAGAGTCATCAACTCTCAGGAAGATAGTGTCATATTGCAACAGGATCTGGATAGGATGGCTATATGGGCACATACATGGCAGATGAAATTCAATGTTGACAAATGTAAAGTCATGCATTTTGGTCGTACCAATGGTCTAGCACCATACAAAATAAATGGGATACAGTTGGGAACATCAAACTTGGAGAAGGACTTAGGAGTACTCATCGACAACAAGTTAAATAATCGTACTCAATGCCAAGCCGCTGCAGCTAAAGCGAACAAAATTTTGGGATGCATTAAAAGGGAAATAAAAACTCGAGATGCTAGCATAATATTGCCCCTGTTTAACTCTCTAGTAAGGCCACATCTGGAATATGGAATTCAGTTCTGGGCACCACATTACAAAAAAGATATTGCAGTTTTAGAGCAGGTGCAGAGACGAGCTACAAAATTGATACGTGGGATGGAAGGTCTCGCTTACCAAGAAAGGTTAGATAAACTGGGTTTATTTAGTCTAGAGAAAAGACGCCTTAGAGGAGATCTAATTAACATGTATAAATACATCAGAGGGCAATATAATAGCTTGGCGGATGAGCTTTTTGTCCCTAGGCCTTCTCAAAGGACTAGAGGACATGAGCTGCGCATGGAGGAAAAATGTTTTAGCCATTTATTTAGGAAAGGGTTCTTTACAGTAAGAGTGATTAAGATGTGGAATGCATTGCCACAGGAAGTTGTTATGGCAAACTCTATACCTGCATTTAAAGGGGGCTTAGATGCTTTCCTTGCGTTGAAAGACATCCATGGCTACAATTACTAGGTTATGCCTAATGATGTTGATCCAGGGATTTTATATGATTGCCATCTGGAGTCAGGAAGGAATTTTTCCCTTTTGGGGCTAATTGGACCATGCCTTGTGGGGGTTTTTTCGCCTTCCTCTGGATCAACAGGGGTATGTGAGGGACGGGCTGGAGTTGTACTTTGTACTGGTTGAACTCGATGGACGTATGTCTTTTTTCAACCAAAATAACTATGTAACAGCATGCCCAATTGAAGATATGACCAATTTCGGGCCCGAAAGTGGTTGCATGTATCAGACATGCCGCAAGATGTAGGGCCAACATGTGATCGGTTTGTGGTGGTAACGTCATGCGATATCATAACGAGCGACTAATGCAACAGCGCTGTCCCACCAGTGTAAAATGGGGCCCGGTGAGTCCATACGTACATGCAATTGAAAAAGTTCCAAAAGCAGGTGAAAAAGTACTGCCAACAATATTCTGAGTATTTTCTTGCTTGCTTGTGGTTTAAAAGGCATTTTATTAGGAAGATGTGAAAATATCACCTAGGAGAAAACTTAGGAGGAAAAGTGAACTGGATTGGGCTATGTGATCTATATGCAATTAACTTTTTCTCCTAAGTTTTCTTCTAGGTGATCATTTTTCATCTTCTCTTTAAAATAACTTTTCAGCATTTTGCAGTTGGAAACGTACCAAAAGTAAAAAGTACTTTCAAAATTAGTTTGTTTATTTTCTTGCTTGCTGTTGATTTAAAAAGCATTTTATTGACAAGGGCCCATATGAAATTCATTTTTTCACCTGAGTTATCTGCTACGTGATAATTTTCATTTTCGTTTAAACTAAATTTCCAGCATTTTAAAATTGTAAAAGTACCCAAAAGTTGGTGAAAAAGTACTAGCAATTTTATTTGGAGTATTTTCTTGCTTGCTGGTGGCTTAAAAGTCATTTTATGGCAATTTGTGAAAATATCACTAAGGAGAAAACTCAGGAGAAAAAGTGAATTGCATATGGGCCTGTGTGTTTTATAATAAAAGCACAGCCCACGCACAGTATAGCAATGCAGCTGTGCTTTCAAGTATTTTCGCTAAGCTAATGCTGAGCATACATGACTCGATTTTGCTGCTCGATTCTCCCGCTCAATCGATTCCCTGTTCGATTCTGCAGGCGATTCTCTTATCTTCAGCTTGTTTTTCTTATCTTTTTGCATTGTCCTCAATGCGGAATCGAGCAGCGAAACGATCGGGCGTGAGATCAGACATGTCGGAAATGATCTATCGAGCCATCTAAATGGCTCAGAATCGAGCCGTGTATTCCCAGCAATAGTCTGTGACACTTACTGCAGTACACCCAACAAAATGACTCAGAGTTACAAACATGCAGGATTCTTTTGGTAGCGTTACAAAGGCAGAGTTCGGTTTGTTATCCACACTCAGTTCAGGACAAAGGCACAAATTATGTTCAATAATTCATTAAACATAAAAAGAAAATAATGGTGCACCAATATTTAGAAAGCTAAAAGCTCTAAAAAAATATACAGAGTAGACCAATGCATAAAATAAACAGGCTTAAAAGAAGAATAACATGTAGGGTTCCTTGGCTGTTGTTGCCTGGCCGCAGCTGCTGTGTGTCCAAATCTGTTTGTAGTAGGAGCTCCTGGCTTCTGTGTGAGGATGAGACACCCCCTTTCCTGCAGGCAAATTGTAATTCCAAGATTTCAGTTGAGCCATCTTTTGCAGATCTTGCTTGTTACAGATACTTCCTGTTGAGCTGGGACTTCATTCTTTCCAATGGAGGTGTAAGAAGATAAACCTCTCAAGCTTTGTGTGATTAAACACCTTCAGAGGACACTTCATATATACAGTATATGTTAAAACTGTGCTACTCCTAAGGCCTGCCTCATCCTTACCAATTGTTTGCCCTTGTTCTAAAGATATTGGAATTAGTGCATCTTTATTTATAAAGCACCAACATATTACAAAGCCGTTTAAGGCCCGGTTCACATTAGCGGTCGCCGTCCGGAATCGCCGTGCCGGAGCCGGACCGCATGCAGAACGGACGGAACGGACGCACGGCATAGCAATGAAAGCCTATGCGTCAGTTCATATGCGTCCGTTTCGTCCGGACCGGATCCGGACTCCGGCATAAGACCCAACATGCGCTATTTTTTGGTCCGGCTCCTCCGGCAGCCGTATCCGGAGCGGAGCCGGACTGCACCATCCGGCCAATACAAACCAATGAGAACCGGAGAGCGCACAACACACTGGCTAAAAATCCGGATGTTCTACCCCACTTCCTATGCGTATTGTAGCGGCGATTTTGGATGGGGACACATGGGCAAGCATTTTGGAGTGGAGCAGCAGTGACTTTAAACGTGCTGGAGATGTTGGCAGTATGTCGGAGGTGGAGGTGAGGGCTAAACAGCGGAGGGCCTGATTCCACAGGTCCACCTTCTGCTGACCTCCCAGACCCCAACATTTTTATTCGGTTTCTACTATCTTTTGCCAAACGGATCCGGATCGCATCCTGATGAACACCTGATGCAACCTGACCGGATCCGGATCGGATCCGGATCAGAACCGTACGGTTCCGATCCGGATCCGGTCAGGTCATCCGGTCCATTTGGCAGGCAACCGCAAGTGTGAACCGCCCCTTACTTAAACAGTTGCTAAATATCAGTGAGCTCACAAACAATAGTACACTTACCGTAGTTTAAAAGATAAATGTTGTATTGATTTGTGAGACATTGGTCCATGTGCAAATAACTTTTTCTCCTAAGTTTTCTCCTGGGTGATATTTTCACAACTTGTCAATCAAATGCCCTTTACACCACCAGCAATTATGAAAATACTCAAAATAATTTTTATATTACTTTTTCACCCAGTTTTTGATACTTTTTCAATTGCAAAGTGCTGAAAAATTATTTTAAAGAAATGATGAAAAAATATATCCTAGGAGGAAACTCAGAGAGACAAAGTTAATTGTATATGTGCCATTATATTTATTTGGTATGTCCAATGCAAAATGTTTACTTCTTTTTTATCAAATACAAAAGACTGCCTATAAACCTTTATTTTTACCATTGCAGCAGGTATGTGGTGAGTGCCAAAAAAGCAACCCCAAATTTGGCAGGTTTATACAACAGGTGATACTGTAAAATCAGATTATACCATACTTCCAACTTCTCCTTGCTAAGTACTCTATGTAAGGGCACTCTTTAAGCAGTATAAAAAATGCACTTAGCTCCTAAATTACATAAGCTCCTTCGCCTGGTTCGTCTGCAATGGCCCCATGAAAATCCTGCAGGCGGGGCCAGTCGGTGCAGGCGTAGTCTGGCCATGTGCGCTACCCTGTCATGCTTGCGTTGCAGGGAGCATTATGTGCCTGCAAAGTAGTACTGCACAGGCGCAGAACATTCCCGGTGATGGGAGCGCACACGCGGCTTGGCATGAGCAGTTGGCCGGGACTAGAGGACTTTCCGGTGCCACTCATAAAAAAACAGGAGGCGGAGGAAGACGGCAAGGGAGCGATAAGCCTGGAGGAAGCCCAAAGTATGTATATATTTTTTTCTGTAGTGCTCATCTCAGGTTCCCTTTAACATACAATCTAATCTGTTCATGCATGAGAAAATCAGACATGGGATGTCCCATAATCTATGTAATTCTACAAACTGCCAACATCTTGATTCAGGCATATTTAATAACTACAGTCTACTCAGCAAAGTTAATGGCTGCACTTGGGGCTCAAGAAGGGTTAATGACTGCACTGCATACAGTATTGCAGTCAATAACCCCTCCTGTCCCTTAAGAGCAGCCAATACCTCCTCCATGCCCCCAAGTGTTGCAATTATTCACTCCCTTTTATGCAGCCCAGTATTCCCCCCCCCCCCCCCCCCCCCTGCGCCTTTCCTTGATAATTGTTGTGGCCAGGACTTTCAGACCTGTGTTTTCTTGGCATTTTCTTTCCTCAAAGTATCACTTACCACAGGGTAAATTGCTGCAAATGGGAATGTCACTATTAGTACACACATTACTCATTGTGCTCAGTGTTGCCTGTGACTCATGTATAAGCCCTATCCTTTTATGAAATTAATCAGACCAAAATTTCTAGCCTTATACTCCAGTATACACAGCAACTATGTTTTTATATTCCCTTGCTCTCTGACCGTAAGAAGGCATTGTGTTGCACACCAAAATTCAGGTGTGCCCAACAATGGCATATAATTTGAGAATTTCCAGGTTCCAGTGTAACCTGAATAATTTCCTTTCCACGCAATCATAGTATCTCTAATAACCACATTTTGATCCAACCTGAGGGTCAGTTTAGCCCAGGTATAGTGTAATAGCTCCATGGGAGTCCACAGCTTGGAATAGCTTATAACTTTTACTTTTGTGCTTGTTTCTACCGGTGTGTAAATAGTGCCTTGGTGAAGAGAGCTGCACTTGCTTTCTCCTCCCTGACCTGCTCAGTAACACTAGACAGGTCAACTGACTCAGCAGGCAGAGTGGGAGGAAATTCTAATAAACAGTAGAAAAATGAAGAGGAATGGGCATCTTTCAGTCTGCTATAGCTTCTCAGAGAACCTGTTCACACTGGAAACTGTGCCAAATGGTGCACACGGCTTGGGACCACTGCTGGTGCTGAAAGAGAACAGACTGGTGTGTGCCCATTCAGAACAAGTCAATGGACCCAGCTATCATTACCACATGAAAATGTGTCTAGGCGCAGTCTCTATGAAGTGCCACATTAGAGATAGTGTGATTAGTGCAGGTGAAGTGGTAATGCAGGGTAGTGGCCACTGCTTTTCAATAGATTTGGTGTGAACAGGCCCTTATACACCAGTTTAGAAAAGCCACAGGTCACATGACCAGTATTTTGGATAAAGTAGGGGTATTTTTTATTTGATGGCTAGTATGAACTGTGAACTAGTATGAACTGTGAAAACAGTACCTTCTTTTAAAAAAATTGTAATTTCCCCTTAAATTAGATTGGTCACCCTGCACAACAGCTCTGCTTCCAGTTGTCTTTGCATCTGTCTCAGCAAATGAGCTCACAAAATCTCAGGATCACATACATTATGCTCTGACTCAAACTCACAATACAGATATTGCTACGTATTGCAAAGTCCTGTGAAAATAATATTCTGGGATCAGTAAAGATGACAGTGTGCAAACTAACACTCACAATTTAATGTGAGAATTTGTTGAAAATTACACAGCAACAGGGAGGCCACTGTGCTCTTACCAAAAAAAGCTTTGTTGATGGAAAGTTTTTACTCGTGTTTACATTTCAAAGTACCAGTGAAAGTACGTGTTGTATTATTAGATCTAAGATAAGAAATTAAAGTCTGCAAATTCACATCTCCAAATGCATTACAGAAAGTGCCAGCATTGCCAGTGCTTGGCTTCCACATACCTCAAAGTACTCCTTTTTCTTCTTAGAGTCCTGGGTCTCTGCGTTCCAGGCTTTCAAGATCTTTTTCAAGGAAGCTTCATCAAAAACCTTCTCAATTCTACTTGCTGCCTCTTCAGAAAAATAAAGTCATTAGTTAGTCAGTCCTAATATATGCTTTTTTTTCTACTTGAAAATCAGTGATCACAATTTAAAGGACAACTAACCAGAGAGAGATATTAAGGCTGCCATATTTGTTTCCTTTCTTGCAAGGGAAAAAAGTGCCCCAGGTGGTACTTACCTCGGGTGGGGGAAGCCTATGGATCCTAAAGAGGCTTCCCTCTTCTTCCTCAGCAGAGGGTATCTAGCGCTGGCTCCTTTGAAAGTCTGCTTGTTGATGCTCCTGTGCAGGCGCATTATTGGCTTACCTTCAGGCTCTAGCGGAAATAGTGGACCTGATGGGACTTGGTTAATTCTGCTGGAGCCCAATGGAAAAGCAGCTAGTGCACCTGTGCAGACAGACAGTGGCGGCGCCACACTGGGGCTTACCCAGGCTTCAGCCCCAGCTGGCGACTCATCAGCCCCTGCTAAAGCCCCCCCTCACCGTGGCAAGTTGCTTCGCACAAGGAGGAGGAGGACTGTCTGGACTGGAGCCTGGGAGGAGGGCCTGGCGCTGACTGTCAGTATGACCACCAGCGATCAGTCACCGCCCTCGACCCGGGTCACATGCTGGCTGGCAGCCACGCAGAGCAGCCCGCAAGGGTACGCGTTGGTGCTGTATAAAGCTGGTCATGTGACAACGTTCGGCGTCACGTGACGCGCAGTGCGCTCACCTCGCCTGGCACGCCCACCCAGACAGCTTCAGCAACTTGCCGCCGATGGCCGAACACAGTCGGCATCACTTAGCTGGACTGGCTGCCAGCCAGAGCCAGCGCTCACACCCACCCAGCACAGGACAGGAAATGTCCGAGCCACTCGGGAGTCGGACTGGAGCCGAGTCAGAGCTCAGCAGCAGTAGGAGGAACTCCGAGGAAGACTCAAGCCAGGTCAGCTGCTCAAGGTGGGTGTCCAGCCAGCCAATTGCCCAATTTTTTTTTTGCACCACCCAGGCCTGAGGTGCCCCCTGAGCTGAGCCCAGCCCGGCACCACCATCCACCAGGTCTGCCTGAGCTGCCCTGGGGGACCCCCAGCCCACCACCACAAGCCAGACCTGAGCTGCCCTAGGGCCCCTACCCCACCACCACCACCATCCAGGCCTGAGCTGCCCTGGGGGGGCCCCCAGCCCACCACCACCAACCAGGCCTGAGCTGCCCTAGGGCCCCTACCCCACCACCACCACCATCCAGGCCTGAGCTGCCCTGGGGCCCCCAGCCCACCACCACCAACCAGGCCTGAGCTGCCCTGGGGGACCCCCAGCCTATCACTACCAGCCTGGCCTGAGCTGCCCTGGGGCCCCCAGCCTACCACCGCACCAGCCAGGCCTGAGCTGCCCTGGGGCCCCCAGCCCACCGCCACTAGCCAGGCCTGAACTGCCCTAGGGCCCCCAGCCCACCGCCACTAGCCAGGCCTGAGCTGCCCTGGGGCCCCCAGCCCACCACCACCAGCCAGGCCTGAGCTGCCCTGGGGCCCCCAGCCCACCACCACCAGCCAGGCCTGAGCTGCCCTGGGGCCCCCAGCCCACCACCAGCCTGACTACATATACTGGGGACAGTTATACACCTGGCTACCTATGCTGGGGACACTGGCTGTCTGTCATTATGTGCATTTACTGGTGAAAAGTTGTCTCTTATGTGCATTTACTGGGGAAATGCTGTCTGTCATTATGTGCATTAACTGGTGAAAAGTTGTCTCTTATGTGCATTTACTGGGGAAATGCAGTCTGTCATTACATGCATTAACTGGTGAAAAGTTGTCTCTTATGTGCATTTACTGAGGAAATGCTGTCTGTCATTATATGCATTTACTGGTGAAAAGTTGTCTCTTATGTGCATTTACTGCGGAAATGCAGTCTGTCATTACGTGCATTAACTGGTGAAAAGCTGACTCTTATGTGCATTTACTGGTGAAAGGCTATCTGTTATTGTGTGCGTTTACTTCATACATTACAGTTAGCCCCGCCTACATGACATCATGACCACGCCCAATTATTTGCCGCGCTGCGCGCGGCACAAATTAACCCCCCCCCCCCGCCAAGCCCGGCCTGCCAGCCCTTGTGCCCCCTTTGAGCCCCCCCAAAAATCTGAAGCTGGAGCCGCCACTGCAGACAGATTACATGTATTGCAATTGTTTTGCTATATGCGGGGGTCCCAGCGCTGGATCAGGCTGGCAAAAGGATTGAGGGAAGCCTCAATAGGACCCAGAGACTTCCCACTCCTGAGGTTAATATCTATTTTTTTTCTAACTTACAGGTTTACTTTAAGTTAAACGTCTGATCTGCATGCTTGTTCAGGCTCTATGACTAAAAGTATTAGAGGCAGAGCATTAGACACAGGTTGAAGAGTTTTTGACCGTGCCTAGACTCTCTACTTACCTGATTATCTGTCTGATTACAGAAGGACAAGTATCAACAGATAGGGTTATAGATTGCCCAGCAAGCTCCTGGTGAACCAGAACTGAATCTGTGTTACTGCATGGGGCTTGCATGGCAGGCAGAGAGCTCACCTATTAGAACCCCATGCATCTTGTCCAGAGCAGAAAATGCATGAAAAGTTGTATAATGTAAGGCTAGCTTGGGCATTGTGAGCCCTGTAATAGCAGAAACACAACAGAATGGAAAGGTCATGGCCACATGTTATCCACTCATTGCGTTGCATGCAGTGAAGTATATAGTCAATGAAAAGTATGCTTCATGGGTAAAAAGGGTAGGGGGAGGGATGCTTCAGGAAGCAAAAAGTCTAGAACCTGCCCTGATCACATTCATTGTTGGGTGATCTTTTATAAGGTGGCCACACACCATACACTTTTTGTATGATTTGAAAAAATATGACCAATGTAACACACGCACACACACACGTTCAATTGTTCCCCAGTTATTAACAACAAAAATCTATTAATGTATGGTCTGAAAAAGATTTATTATTTAAAAAAAAAGTCCTCTTAGTTTATTTATTTAGCTTACCAGACTTTTGAATCTGTGTATCAGACAAGTAAACGTAACATTAGACACCCTCGCTCCCCCTTTCACACTGCTCACTGTGGTGGTTATGGCAGGGCGCACACTTACAATTTGAATCTGATTTGCTGAAAATGCAATCACAACGCGTGATGCATTTCAAAGGTATTGCATTCTATTTTTTTTATTATTTTAAGTTTTAAAATCGAATGGCAAGCTTTACTTATTTAATTTTATTTGGGGGGGGGGGAGGGGGGTGCAATTTATGTTTCAAAGCAAGTCAAGGGGAAAGCAGAAATACTGTGTTATAAATTAAAAATCAGAAGTTATTTACCGTACATGAAGTTTTCATGTAAATTAGCTTCAATGGTATTCACAAAATAATACAAAAATCTCTGATTTGTGCATACATTAAACACAATGATAAGAGTGAAGCCTCCCAACATAAAGAAAGTGATAACAGTATTCATTGTCATTTATATAATTCACTATAAACCTCACTGGGTCGTGCAGTGGGGGTGAAGGTCTGCAGTGCATAAACTAAGTTCCAGGAATCATGGCAATGATAAGCCAAGTATGTGAATATATATACTGTATATAGCTTAGTAGAAGCCATGGCTTAGAGACCTTTTACACTGGCCATGTTTCCGAGTGCGTTTTCAGATCGATGAGATTTGCTGATAGCAATATCAATATAGCATGGTAATCACAGCAGCCTTTTTCAAGTGCTGAATGCTGCATTGCTCCTGCATTTGATAATGTTTTTTGTAACTATTGTTGCGAATCATGGTAGCAAATGTGCTCAATGTAAATAGTGAAAATCGCATCACTGCAGGTTTGTGATGCTGATCGCGATTTTCTGTGTAAAAGGGCCCTTATGGAGAATTCCAGAATGATTACACACAGCATACAAATACTGTAAGAATCAGCTTGGTGCGAATCAGTGAAAAATGTACTCATTTAGAGAAGTACACAGAGTTTAAAAAAGTAACAATCTGCAATACAGAGGCATGGAAGGACCTCTGTCTGTGCAACATGTAGTTCAGTGCTGCCACCTGTTGACTTCCAGTGTCAAAAAAATACATACAGTACACACACATATTGTATATACGGTATGTATATAGAGTGTCTTGTCTTATTTTTTCTACCCAATAGATGCATTAGTGTTTATCTTCAGGGATTGTTATTTTTTCATGAGTACCAAGAAATCGACATTTAGTCTTGAACAAAAAAAAATATGAATACCGGTATGTAGTCAAATATAAGACCCCACAAACCCATAACAAATCGAGTTGGCAAGCGCCGATGGTGGGTGGAATATGGGAACACACACACACACACACACACACACACACACACACACACGATTTGGTATTCCTGCTGGATTCACTCCTGCGTATCACATGCTATCAGGTCTCTTGGCTTTCGACTGCAGCCAAGTGTGCGGTTTCCTGCTCTTTGTGCCTGGAAGCAAATATAATGCTGTAATATAGTGGACTCTGGAGTGGAGTGCGCCAGTGAGAGCACCCGGTCTGTGTGTGAGAGCCCAGCACTTGCCATGCCTTATTGTCTTGGGTCTTGTGGGGTCTTTTAAGTGTGATTCTTTTGGAGGTGTCTATTTTCCTTGGTGATGGGTCTATCTGTCCTGCTGCATTCTATTGCCAAATTGATGTTACATGTATAGCTGCCTGAACACTATTTAAATTGATCTTTTTTCTGAACTGAAACTAGGGCTTATTTTTTGCAGCAGGGCTTATACTTCAAGATAGAGGCCTGCATCAGGTCGGGTACTCGCAGGTTACCCGAGATGCGGGTCGGGTTCGGTTACCCGTTTTGATTTTTATCGGGTTGCGGGTCGGTGCGGGTATCGGGTGCGGGTACCAGATTCCCCAGAAAGCGAGTTGTGGGTCGGGTGCGGGTCTGAAAAATTTGACCCGCACAGGGCATTAGGTCTGATATCCACGTGTCACTCACAATGCATGTCGGGCTCAGCTACCCATTTTGCTTTAATTGGGTTGCGGGTAGCAGGTCAGCGGGTGCTGGTCAAGTGCGGGTACCAGATTCACCAGAAAGAGGGTTGTGGGTCGGGTGCGGGTAGCGGGGCTGTGGGTGCGAGTCTGAAAAATTAGACCCGCGCAGGCCTCTACATCAAGCTTCCTGAAATGTCATGAAAAATCATGCTAGAGCTTATTTTTGGGGAAGAACTTATTTTCAGTGAAAAACGTCCAGGAGTCAGCAGCTCACACAAGCCAAGGTAATGAGTGTGCACGCAATTGGGGCGGCCAAAACCCCAAGTATAAACAAAACAAGCGTGGAATTGCAGCACACAGCTCTTCTTTATTTGAGCAATCAAGATTGCTATTTGATTGCTCAAAGAATTGTAAATTCGGGTATAGACTAGTAAACAATGTCCAGGTCCCAGCCAAGCACCAATATAAATATATGGGGGTAATGCCTGGCATAGTAAACTCGGATATAATCAAACTTCTGTTATAGTACACCTGTTTTTAGCCCCGTGGTATTCTGTATCCAGCTATAGTGGAAAGTGTGCGGGTGCATGCGTCACATGCCATTCGGAGACCCATGAGCCGTGGTTAGTGGGTCGGGCTGGCAGTCACTTGTAGCCTGCTCGCGATCTGCACACTACTCTGGACCTGCATGGAGTAACTCAAAAGCACCAGGCAGTGAGACCTTAGCTTCTTGTGTAAGCTGCTGGCTGATTACTGAGGGAATTGTCTTTTAGCTTTAACTTGCTTGTGCATGGCTGCAGCACTACAGTATCATGTAGGCTACACAGAAATGTGGACAGTGGAGCACACCATCAGTACTACTGTACCTGCATTAACTGGTGCGGCCTATGCATCCTGTGCAAGCTTTTTCATGCATATTGAGCACTGTGCATGTTGATCTAGCTTAGACACTGTCTGTTCTTGCTTGTTGAAGCATTGGAAAGAAAAAATGGCTCCCAATTATTGACTGAATTAAGATACAGTACTACAGTATACTTTATGTTCTTGAGTATGACAATTTCTAATATAGTAAACTACTTTGCCTGGTCCCTACACACACACATACATGCCACACACGATTAATTTCTCATGGCGAGATTATGCAGCATTATAGACAAGCTTCACAAACAGGGTGCATTATTGTGGTTAATAAATGTAGAAAACAAATGTAGAAAAGCAGTGCATTAAAACAAAACAAGTGTTACTTGCAATGCTCGCTAGTGAAACACATGGTGCAAATACTGTAAAGTCCCAAATACAAGACTACAACAACCTCTCCATCTGCTGACCAGTCTATTGTGCTTTAAAGCACCTGTGTAGTTAGCAGGTGGAAAACCAGGATCAATCCCATCCAGGAGCCAGCGGACAGAAATTCAGCACGACAGATATATATATATATATATATAGATATAGATATAGATATATATATATATATATATATATATATATATATACACACGCACACATCTATTATCTTCATAGCTCATAATATCTTTTCAAGCGGAAGCCACGTAAGGATGCGCACACTTTGCAGATTTAACAAAATACAGCTTCAATGACCTTAATGCAGGATGGAGACTGCCATGCGTTCTTGTTATGATCAGTCAGTTTACATAACATCACCACTCTGCAGTTATTGGACAAATTTCATCATAAAGCTTTAGGACACTAGAAAAACCTACCAATATGTTGCTGGCCGCGAAATTTCACCCATTTCTCCCATTTGTGTATGATACTTCTCAGCAAGGTGTTTGCATGGTGAGTCTCTGCGTTGTGCAGCTTGACCTGTGTGTTCAGCTTTCTGGTTTTCCTTGCCGCACAGTATTCTATCCATGCCCTGCACATGTTAGGAGAATGAATATTTCATTAGCCTTTCACCTAAGATTATAATACAAGTAATAATATCCATGAAACACAACACTGAACCATAGTAAACTAGTAGTGAATAAGGGGCATGCAAAGAAAAACTTTCACTTTGCAAGTTTATTTATCTAAATTGTACGAAATCCCATGTTTGATTAGTATTTTAAACAATATTTACCTTTTTTTTTTTTCATTTTTAGGCTTTTTACCAGCTAAAAAGGCTGTACGCAGGGCCGGATTTCTGGCAAGGCCGCATAGGCCATGGCCTAGGGCACCATAAGTTTAGGGGCGGCTCAGTGAGTGGCAGTAAAGCTGTTCTATGCAGCCATCCCTATCTACAAGGACAGCTTTAACCTTTTAACTCTCTGTCCTGTACTTGTGCTGTCCCTGCAAGATATGTAAGCTCTATCCTGCAGGTACACATCAGCCTAACTCTCATGGTGACATATTGGGTCCATCATTAACGATATGGCAAGCATACCATAAAAGTTCAAAACATAACATATAATCTATACGCATATTACTAAAAAGCTATTGTCTGTGACACCAATGATGAAAAGTAAGGAGAATTCTCGTTGGGGCAAACAGAGCTAACAACCATACAGGCGATATAGTTGGCCTTGGACGGTAAAAAGTACAAATCCGGCCCTGGCTGTACGTAGGTACAAAATTACAAAAACATATCCACTGGCTGGGATTATAAAATAAAAATAAACAGTTAATATAATTCACAAGTTAATTTAGTGTTTAAATCATAAGGGGCAGCTGTCAGATATGTCACTGCAGCACGAGCCTATGAACCCTGAGTGTAAACAGTACCTAAGATCAACATACAGCAAACATGAAGATGTCGAGCCGGGATAGGTGACGAACGCGACAAAACCCCTGCGCTGTTCTCGCAACGTGTATGTATAAATGTAAATGTGCCGTATGTATACATTTAGCCGCATACACACTGCCAGTGCATGGCGTCACACACGTGCCCATGCTGGCAGCATGTATGCGGCTAATAGAAGAGCAGCGGAAGACAGACGGCACAGAACAGGTCATTTATAAATGAACACTTACAACTCATTTACACATTACATACATACACAGCAGCAAGGCGGCGGGTTCGGCCGATTCCCGCAAGACTTCATGCTGAAATCGATGGGAATTGGCCAGCAGTTTAGTGAGAGAGCTTTGTCTCTTATGCTGGGAACACACGTTACACTTTTTCATTAGATAGATGCATTCGATTGATAAATTGCGTCATGTCCGATACTCCTCTCGATCGTTTTACCGCGCTATTTCTTATAGAAGTGAATGGAAAAAGATAAGAAAAATGAGCAGATGATAAGAGAATCGAGAATAGAATAGAGAGGAAAAACAATCGAGGAGAATCGAAAGGGAAAAATGTATCGTGTGTTCCCAGCATTAGTCGAATCTGCCCATCATCACTGGGCTACCTTTACAGTAGCCTTGCCCTGAACAATGCTATTCTGTGGTTATTATCAACTTTACATTATGCTAGGTACACACAATCGATTATTTCCAACATGTCGGATCTGATTTCCGATCGATTTTTTAACCAATTTTTCAAAGAAGTGAATGGAAAAAATGATCAGAAATCAGATCGGACTTGTTGGAAATAATCAATCTGATAGTAAATCTTTCCCGAAAATTGAATTGTGTGTAGCCATCATTACAAATCTCTGACTAGACACGGAAGCAGTAACTTGCAAAGGAACCTTTTAAGCAGACCACTTGTACCGGAAGAATCAGCACAACTCTGGCCAGAAGTGGCAGAACATCACTATAGCAGAATACAGCTTGCTGCAGAGACCTACTCCACACCTGGTTGGACTTCTGCTTATTACCGCACAGGTCTAAAGGCTCATACACACACAAAGATATCAGACCAATTTTACCCCCTTCCATGTAGTATGAGAGCCATACCTACAGTCTATTCTATGGAGCTGAACTCCCCATCAGACAGAAATCTTTGCAAGATGCTGCGCACAAAGATGCTGTAGACATTCAAAAGATCAGAATCTGCAAAAGATCTGTTCCTGCAAAAGATCCGTTCCTGCAAAATGCATTCATAGTCTATGATATCTGCAGATCATCATACACACTAACGGCGTAGCAATAAGTATAGCAACCATAGCGGCATAACAGTGGACCCCCCAGGCC
Source organism: Hyperolius riggenbachi (assembly GCF_040937935.1). Lineage (NCBI taxonomy): Eukaryota > Metazoa > Chordata > Amphibia > Anura > Hyperoliidae > Hyperolius > Hyperolius riggenbachi. The sequence continues at coordinate 259,991,731 of NC_090648.1, forward strand.
CCCCCGGCCCCCCTCCTCTGATAAGGTGGCTGGTGAGGAGGGGGACTATGTGGCGGGCGGCGCATTAATACTCCCTGGCGGCCGGGACCCGATAGTTAATCCATAGTTCCGGCTTCCGGGCCCGGCCAGCCAGGGAGGAGTGACGCGTCGTGCATGCGACTGGCTGCAAACAGTGCCTACCCTGGCTTCGCGACAGTGCGAGTGCGACTGTCTGGACTGGAGGGGACCCGAGGAGGAGAGGAGCTGCCCTGTGTGCGTCACTCGAGAGGAGCGACCCGACCCGACCCCACGCAAGCTGCCTGTAAGTATGTGCGTGGCTGGTGCTGGGCACATATACCCCTAGCTACATATATACATATATATACCCCTGGCTAGTCTTTTGAAAATGAAAGATCACAGACCAATTTTACCCCCTTCCATGTAGTATGAGAGCCATACCTACACAGTCTATTCTATGGAGCTGAACTCCCCATCAGAGAAAAAAAAGACAGAAATCTTTGCAAGATGCTGCACACAAAGATGCGGTAGACATTCAAAAGATCAGTATCTGCAAAAGATCTGTTCCTGCAAAAGATCCGTTTCTGCAAAATGCATTCATAGTCTATGATATCTGCAGATCATCATACACACCAACGGCGTAGCAATAAGTATAGCAACCATAGCGGTTGCTATGGGGCCCCTACGCCACAGGGGGTCCCCACATCAGAAGAGGACATTTTTTTTCTTTTCTTTTTTTTTTTTTAATGCCTGTCCGGCCCCCCCCCCCCCAAATAATTTTCTAACAGTGGACCCCCCAGGCCCCCCCCGGCCCCCCTCCTCTGATAAGGTGGCTGGTGAGGAGGGGGACTATGTGGCGGGCGGTGCATTAATGCTCCCTGGCGGCCGGGACCCGATAGTTAATCCATAGTTCCGGCTTCCGGGCCCGGCCAGCCTGGGAGGAGTGAGGCGTGGTGCGTGCGACTGGCTGCAAACAGTGCCTACCCTGGCTTCGCGACAGTGCGAGTGCGACTGTCTGGACTGGAGGGGAGCCGAGGAGCTGCCCTGTGTGCGTCACTCGAGAGGAGCGACCCGACGCAAGCTGCCTGTAAGTATGTGCGTGGCTGGTGCTGGGCACATATACCCCTGGCTACATATACTGGGCACATATACCCCCTGGCTACATATACTGGGCACATATACCCCCTGGCTACATATACTGGGCACATATACCCCCTGGCTACATATACTGGGCACATATACCCCCTGGCTACATATACTGGGCACATATACCCCCTGGCTACATATACTGGGCACATATACCCCCTGGCTACATATAATGGGCACATATACTCCCTGGCTACATATACTGGGCACATATACCCCTGGCTACATATACTGGGCACATATACCCCTGGCTACATATACTGGGCACATATACCCCCTGGCTACATATACTGGGCATATATACCCCCTGACTACATATACTGGGCACATATACCCCTGGCTACATATACTGGGCATATATACCTCTGGCTACATATACAGGGCTCATATACCCCTGGCTACATATACAGGGCTCATATACCCCTGGCTACATATACAGGGCTCATATACCCCTGACTACATATACTGGGCACATATACCCCTGGCTACATATACTGGGCACATATACCCCTGGCTACATATACTGGGCACATATACCCCTGACTACATATACTGGGCACATATACCCCTGCCTACATATACTGGGGGCATACCTCTGGCTACATATACTGGGCACATATATCCCTGGCTACATATACTGGGGACACTGGTTGTTTGTCATTATGTGCATTTACTGGTGAAAAGCTGTCTCTTAATATGTGCATTTACTGGTGAAAAGCTGTCTCTTATTATGTGCATTTACTGGTGAAAAGCTGTCTCTTATTATGTGCATTTACTGGGAAACGCTGTCTCTCATTACGTGCATTTACTGGTGAAAGGCTGTCTGTCATTACGTGCATTTAGTGGGGAAACGCTGCCTCTCATTACATGCATTTACTGGGGAATTGCTGTCTGTCATTAGGTGCATTTACTTCATATTTTTTTTTAATGTAACTACATTAGCTAGTATAACTACATTAGTTAGCCCCACCCACATGACATCATGGCCACGCCCATTTTTTTATTTCCTCGAATATGTTGCGCCCTTCCCATTTTGACTGCCTCCTCATATGTGCCAGTCTAGAACCGGCCCTGTACCCCTGCCTACATATACTGGGGACATCTCTACCCCTGGCTACCTGTTCTGGGGACATCTCTACCCCTGGCTACCTGTTCTGGGGACATCTCTACCCCTGGCTACCTGTTCTGGGGACAGCTCTCCCCCTGGCTACCTGTTCTGGGGACATCTATACCCCTGGCCACCTATTCTGGGGTCACCTATAGACCTGCCCACTTATACTGTACTTAGAGGGGTGTGTCAATGTTGGGGTGGAGGTCCCTGGAGGAATGTTTGGGTGGGAGGTCCATGGGGATGGAAGGTCGTGGGGGGGGCATAAAAAATGTTTGCTATGGGGCCCAGTCATTTCTAGCTACGCCCCTGATACACACCTTGTTTAACAGACATTCATCTGCAGATCAGATCCACCAGGATGGATTTTCAGATCTGCAGATGATTGTCTGATCTGCAGATGAATGTCAGTTAAACAAGGTGTGTATGATGATCTGCAGATCTCATAGACTATGAATGCAATTTGCAGGAACGGATCTTTGGCAGGAACAGATCTTTTGCAGATACTGATCTTTTGTGTCTGTACAGCATCTGTGTGTGCAGCATCTTGCAAAGATTTTTTTCTGATGGGGAGTTCAGCTCCATAGAAAAGACTGTGTAGAGTATGGCTCTCATACTACATGGAAGGGGGTAAAATTGGTCTGTGATCTTTCATTTTCAAAAGACTATAGTCTGATGTGTGTATGTGGCCTTAGTGAATTGAAGCTATGTTTTCTGATAAATTACCAAACTATTACTGCATGTGTGAAAATCTTAGTGATTCCAGGAAAAAAGTCTAATGCTGGGAATACACGATGTGTTTTTTCAGCAGATAGATGGTTCAAAAATAACCAATGCGGTATTTTATTGACCTACGTTTTTGTAATGAACAGCTCTTAGTAAATTGAACACAATGTATAATGTTAACCCCTTTAGCCGCAGGGATGTGAACCTCAAGTTCGCGGCAGGTGCTGCTGCAGCCGCAGACACGTGAGGCTCACGTCCCTGCAGTTTGGGGGGCTGTGTGCGCAATCATGAGGGTGGAAGCCTGCCAACGCAATGGTCCCGAAGACAGGGGGATCGGTAGCAGGGGACAAAAGTCCCCTGAGCCAATCCGTTCTTGTTCCGGCGAGAATAATCACTGTTTTTTTTCAAAAACAGTGATCATTCTTAAAGGGGAACTGAAGTAAGAGGTATACAGAGGCTGCCATATTTATTTCCTATTAATCAATACCAGTTGCCTGGCAGCCCTGCTGGTCTATTTCTCTGCAGTATTATTTGAATAACACCAGAAACAAGCATGCAGCTAGTCTTGTCAGATCGGACTTTAAAGTCTGAAACGCCTGATCTGCTGCATGCTTGTTCAGGGGCTATGGCTAATAGTAATAGAGGCAGAGGATCAGCAGGGCTGCCAGGCAACTGGTATTGCTTAAAAGGAAATAAACATGGCAGCCTCCATATACCTCTATCTTCAGTTCCCCTTTAACTAGTGCCGCCTCCCGCTCCCTCATTTCCGCTGGAACTTTGTTCCCATTCATTCATCTCCCATCTAGGCCACCGTGATCGCAGGCATCAATGACTTGCCTGCGTCACTTCCGATGTAACACTGTAAAGCATTTATTCCTATTTACCATACTTATTGTACGCTTATAGGAAATAATTTGCAAGGACATTTTATGGCCAAATAGTAAAATTTCACCTACATACAATAGGGAATAATTTTTTTAATATGTATGTCAAGAGGGTATATTATTCAATTATGGGTCTGTGATTAGTGATGGATGTAAAGCTGAAAACATACACCTTTATATCCAAATAAAATATTGTCACCATACATTAGACTAGGGATAAAATTTAAATGTTGAAATAACCATAAAAAAATGGGCAAATAAAATGTGTAGCTTTCATCCACAGTTTTATGTTTTATTTTAAAACTAGAATGATCATAAACTGAAAAATAATGATTTTTTTTTCATTTTTTTTGTTATTATTCCCATTAAATTGCATTTAGAATAAAATAATTCTTAGCATAATGTACCACCCAAAGAAAGCCTAATTGGTGATGAAAAAACAAGATATAGATAATTTTGTTGTGATTAGTAGTGATAAAGTTATTGGGGAATGAAAGGGAGGAGTGCTGAAATGTGAACATTCGTCCATAACAGGGGTCAGGAACCTTTTTGGCTGAGAGAGCCATAAACGCCACACATTTTAAAATGTAATTCTGTGAGAGCCGTACAATATGTTTCAAACTGGGACAGTGCGCATGTGCAGCAGAGGGCTCACGTCTTTGTTGCCATAGTGATGTGTATACAGTTGATCCGCCGGGCAGTGGAAGTGTCAGACACGTCTTCAGCTTCTCTTGGGTTTCAGCAACATCAGCAATTTCCCAGAGAGCCAGACAGGAGAAATACCGACTAACAGCTGGTACAATTAGCTAGCTGACTTGGGGGTTGATTCACTTTGTAAGATGAGATCGCCACACTTTGATTGGCCCAATAGGCTGCCTGTCACTTGACACCAAAGTGCGGGGATCTCGTCCTAGAAAGTCACAGGACCTGATAGGGTCAAGAGTGGGACAGTTGGTGCAGCCGTTCGTTTTGGGGGGAGCGCGAGTAAGTTAGCAGTGCATGCTACAGCAGTAGTGTGCCTACTTTAAAAATTTTATTTGCGTTGCCACACTAAGCTGCGCTGCTTGAGCAGAGTAGCTTAGTGAATCAACCCATACTGATTTGTATGTGAGCCAGATGTAGCCATCAAAAGAGCCACATCTGGCTCCCGAGCCATAGGTTCCCTACCCCTGGTCCATAAGGTGAAAACATCCCGTGGGCTGAAGTAGTTAAAATAGCCACCACCACCAGCCATCTACACATAAATCTCAGAAGGCATAATTATCCTTAAGGTGTCCATACTTCTTTGGATCATGGGCAGATTTGACCAAGAGACAAATCTCTCTCTAATCAGATCTGATTAGAGAAAGATCTATCGGCTGCCCATACACTGCAGGCCGATTCCTGATCAATTTCATGCTTATGAAATGTCATAATAAACTTTCTAAAATAGGAAAATCGGAAGACAGGTAAACTTTACTCAGAGAATCTACAGATACATTTACTATGCAATTCCCATAAAGGAGGACTAGCAGCAGTAGAAACCCTTATTTTACTTTCCCTGCATAAAAATATGCAATGCAAGTGTTAAACGTACCAAGTTTTTCCATGAATGGGGTTTTACATAGATTTGTAAATAGCAGCCCTTTGTATAAAACGTTTAATTTCAATTGCCTGTTAATACCACAGTAAAATTGAATGCTCCATAAATCTAAAATGTTTCCATGGTGCTAAAGAAAAGCTTGACAGGTTTAGAGAACCTTGAGGCCCCCGCCAAATGACCTTTCTGTTAAAAATATTTTTACTTACACATGTATATCCACTTTGACAGGCAGTAAAATACTCACTCAAAGTATAACCTCTGCAACTTGTTGATGTAAAAGGAGTATGCTTTTTTAAATAGCTCTGGCGACACCTGAATGGAAAAAGAAAGCTGTATCAAAGGAATGTTAAGTAATCGGAAAGTCCCTTGGTTTACTTCCAGTATTGTGCTTACAGCAAAGCATAGCATCTTATGCGCTCTTCTCTGATTGCCTCACCTAAAACACTTTAAACACGATTTAGTATTGCCAAGGGCTGCAGTGTTAAAGGAACACTCCAGCGAAAAATGCAATCAGTTAAAACCTGACAGAACCGATAGGTTTTGGACTAGTCCATCTCCTCATGGGGGATTCTCATGGTTTTCTTTGTTTTCAAAACTATTTCCTAAATGGCAGTTGCTAAGTCTGGCTGGTATCCGACTATTTTGGCAGTTAAACTGCTGTTCAGGAAATGCTTTTAAAAAAATAAAGAAAGCCCTAAGAATCCCCCATGAGGAGACATATTAGTCAGAAACCTCTAGGTTCTTTTTGGCAGTTAGACTTAGTTACTGCCTTTTAGAAAATGCTTTTGAAAACAAAGAAAACCCTGAGAATCCCCTATTAGGGGATGGACTAGTCCAAAATCAGTCTGTTCGGTCAGATTTTAACTGCTTACTTTTTTCGCTCAAGTCCTTTAACCAAAGATCTCTGATCTCTGCGGTAGAACAGTCTTAAGGATTCCGTACAATTGCAGGAAGTTCCAGTGTTTTGTATATATTTTCCTTTCTTACGAAAAGATGAAAGGATACTATACAAACACTATCAAACACTGTATAATAATATAAAGGTTGAAAGGATAATATACAAACACTGGAACATCCTGCAATTGGACGGAATCATTAAGCATGTTCTACCACAGAAACCTAGCTTTATATACAAATGAGCACCTTATCTGATGTCGCAACTGGTCCCCAGCTTTATCGAGCCCCCTGAATACAAACAGGGAATCTTTTCGGACATCCTGGCTTCTATGCATGCAGAGATTGCAGGGGGTGTAGGGAAGCTCCTGGAAATAGGGGGCAGGTTTTTTCTTCCAATAGCACAGGTATCTCATACAACATTAAGAAATGTATAACATGCAATACTAGTGGAGTTGTTTATCTTTTATGTTGCCCCTGTGGCCTCCAGTACGTGGGGCCCACAACTTGGGCCCTACACAAACGTATTGGGGAACACGTTTACAATATAGGCAAAGGCCTGGCTACACATAATGTGTCCAAACATTTTGCGGAGGCCCACAACAAAAATCCTGTGAGCCTCACATTTATGGGTATTGAAAAGTATGTTAGAAAGTGGAGGGGACCGAATCTGCAAAAGACCATTTCACAATCTGAAGGGAGGTGGATTTATAATCTTAATACAGCGGTCCTGTTGGGATTGAATATAGAATCTGACCTTAATTGTTTTATTTCTGACTAGGAGGAGTATGTTTCTTTTGTATATTTTATAATTTATATTTTTTATTTTCTATTACATCCTCTTCTCATAATGTACCTTGCTCCGTTTGTTCCTCACCCCCTCTGGGCTTGGGTTGTGCCTAATTGGACCATTGTATTAGGGCCCGTTTCCACTAGGGCGGTTTCGACGGCGATTCTGCAGAGTTTCCCCGCACACGATTCGCACGGGGAAACTCTGCCATAGGGGATGATGGCGCCGTGGCGGAATCGCTTGCGAGAGCGATTCGCCCGGAACCCCCCGCAGAATTCGCCGCGGAGGCTGCGAATCCCATAGCCGTGCATAGCACGGCTCATGAGATTCGCCTGCGATCCCGCCCACCCGCTCAGTGTTTTTTTATTCATTTAAAAGTTGTGTTATGTCATATGAACTGTTTCACACTGGTGGGAAAGCTGGGTGTGGCTCTGCTCGTGTGAAGTAGTCCATAGCGCTTGCATTAATGCCATATGGAAGGATTATTGGAGTACATGTGTCTAGTTCCAAGAAAGTATTGAAAAATGTTTTGCTATGTGTATATGGATTGCTTCACACTACCGAGAGCGTTTGTTGCTCATGTGAAATAATCCATAGCTCTTGAACCAATGCCACATTATTTTATTGTACTGCATTGCTCCCCAATGGCAGAACTGTGTTTAATATCCTGGTGTCTTATGCACATGTATTTATTTTAAGAGATATATATATATATGTCTTTTGGGTTGCACTTGAGCAGTGTAGTACTGCATATCTAAAATATTTAAATTGCATCTATTTTGGGATATCCATATCAATTTCTATATGGACCTTTATTGTGGATTGGTTCACACTGATTTTGCATTGATGTACTGAGGAACCAACCATAGTCTATGTAGTGCCATCTAGTGTTAGAAATTGAGCATACATTTTAGTAGCAGTTTTATGCATTATATGTGATAGAAGCATTAGTAATAGGCTATTCTTATTGGACTTTGGATAGATATATTTATATAATTTGCGCTTCTTTCCTGTAATCTTCAGGTATTTTAATGTATCTTGTGTGTCATACTCTAGTATGCAATCACCGTCCAGTTGGATACTTATGCATTTTATTTTTTCCTGCATCTGGACTGTGGGCTATGCATGTAGATTAGATGATTTATGTTATTGGTCAGGTGAAGGGGGTTTTTTCATTTTGTATTTTGTTATATTGTACTGTTAGCATGAGGCCAACTGCGGGGTGTTGTGTGTAAACTTATGCAGTCGGCCTCATTGCTTTGCTCAGTGCGTTATGCCTCTAAAGGGCAGCTCCATTCATAACTCTCAACTCTCTCAGATTGGCTGAGGAGGAGCTATGCCTCCACCCAGCCTGGCCCACATATTGTCCTACTGCACACTGGCTCCATAGCCCTTGATAAGTCCTATTGGACGAAACGGCGTAGAGCGGAGCCAGTACACGCTGACGTCATTACACTTGTGGAATAGAGTGATTGTACTCTCCTGGGAAAGTTCACTGGCGGGACGCCGCGGCCGCAGTGTTTAAACTTACAGTGCCCCGGAGATCTAACATACTGTGCACTTTATCTTTTATGGATCCTTGGGGATGCTTGCTGGAATAAAACTTTTATCGGTGGAATCGTTCCTGGGTTATCCTTACTGGCTGGATGACAGCCCAAGTGCTAGATCCACCTGGTGTATGAGGTGGCAACTATCCGGTGAGCCCCTGTCTGATTGATTGCGGATTTGGATGTGATGGTCACTGTGAGCTGCTGAGCTTTTTACAGTTACAGTTTTACACTATGAGAGCTTTGTGTTTTCTTTTCAGATACTGATCACTGTGGAGTGCGCACTGGTACCTTTTATAGACAACTAGTTGACCTAAGCCCGTTTAAAAACGGGCTCTAGGTCTCTCCACGCCGCCACTGCCGCCAGTCATTGCGTGCGCGCACAGGCCCACCGCGCGCACAGACCCGCCGCACGCAAACACGTCTGCCCACTCGGCCCGCCCGCCCTGCGTCCTGTCCCAACGGCTGTCAGTACTTGACATGCGCAGTAGCGCAAAGCACTGACACAGGGACAGACGGAGGGACACTTGTATTTTATTATATAGGATGCAAATACATACATTGTTGATATGTGGTTTGAGGCATTTTCATATGATAAAATAACATCAGAAACAGTAAGAAGTCCCTGCCCTTGCAAGCTTACAATCTAGAGGGTAGTGGTTTGGAGACATTCTGTTATGATCGCTTCTGCAGCGTTTACTGCTGACTGCAGTGGTATTGCAAACCAAGCAGTTCTAATGTCATTACATGCATTTGCTTGCATAGTTTGGTTTGCACTTAAACTAGTTGCTGATTCCATCTGCAGTCGCTCTGAAGTTAATGACAGTTTAATATGCTTTTGTGTAAACAAACATTGTCTGCTGCAATGGAGGGGCAATCCCTTTCCTGCAGGCTGCATATCATTGTCTGCCTTTTCCTGCTATCAGCCTGTGATTAATTACCATTCACTTGTGTGGGAATCTGCAGGTCTGCTCCCATTGGATGACCTCAGTATAAAGAACTGCTTCCTGCAATGCCTCATGGGCTACCATAGTCTCAGATTCTGTCTGTTACTCTGCTTGTGCCCCACCTCGTTCCTAGTCTGTGTGGACTGCGCTGACTCCTGCAAAGGGGTCAGCAAGTCCTCCTAGTTCTGCTCTTGTTTCTAGAAGTTGTTACTTTGCTTGTCTTGTGTCATATATTGGTTCATCACCAATATATACGCATACTTGCACGTTTATTATTTTCCTTGTATTCGTGTTACGTTGATACATCAGTGTCGCTGATATATACGTACACGAACTGTTTATATCCTGTGTTCCGTTAGTCAGCGTTCCAGCACGCTGAGCTAGTTATCCTGTTCCTGGTCCTGTTTGTGGATTGCGTTCATCTCTGTGAAGAGATAGCGAATACTTCTGAGTCCTGTTCCCTGTATTACTCCAGTCTTAGTCAGAGTTCCTGCTTATGTCATATATCGGTTCATTGCCGATATATACATATGTTAGTCAGACGTTACAAATAGTTTCATTGATAGCTGTAATTGTAATACGCTAGGAAATCATACTTATTGTATATTTATCTGTGTTACGTTCATCTATCTTGATCCTGCTATTTTCTGACTATCCTGTCCTGTCTTGGTGAGGCACGCCATCGCTGCAAACGCATTGGCTACCTTATTCCAGTCTGTTTTATTGTGAACGCTTGCTGTCACTAAGTAGTGGCTAGTTAAGCAAGCGTTCATTCTGTCTACCTGTCCTGATCTCCTCAGTCCTGGTTTATGCGCTCAGCGCTACTTTGCGCTGAGACGTTATTACGAAAGTGTTGTTTGTGGCTATTCGGATCTGCACCGGCTCTGTGCACCACAATCTCCTATTGGAGTCAGTCCTCTCCTCCACTAAACTGGGGATATCCTGATTCCTTGTGCTGGTGTGTGTACCTCCTTCACGTCAGCTTATGTGTTGCATGCTGACTGTGGAGATTACACCTCCAAGCTTAACACATTCAGAAAGGAGACACAGGGGTTAGTGGATGAGGCAGTAAACAGGCTTATCTAAATAGGTGTGTTTTGAGAGAATGTTTGAAAGCTTCCAGGCTCAGAGCATGGTGGATAGGCTGTGGGAGAGCGTTCCAAAGAAGAGGTGAGGCTCGCGAGAAGTCCTGGATGCGGGAGTAAAAGTAGGTGACTAAGCTAGAGGACAATGTGGTCTCCTGGGAGGAGCAAAGGTTCCCGGTGGGATGGTATTTGGAGATTAGTAAGGAAATGTAAGGATGTGACAACTTATGTAGAGCTTTGTATGATAGGCTGAGGAGTTTAAACTGGATCCTTTGGGTAGCCAAAGGGGAGCTCATTATGCGATTCCTGGCAGCAACTGCAGTGATTACCAGCTAATAGCATTTTTCTTTGACAAAAATGTCAAGGAAAGTATTTATCAGATATCCACGCAAGCGCAAATAATTATTGTGTTTTTTTTATTTTTACTACTAAATAAGCATACACACCAGGTTGTCTGGCCAAGAGACAAGCGAGTGTGGTACTCTGAAATTTGGCCAATACTAACCCACATGGCATATAACATTACACCTTGCAAAGAATAAGTGGCAACACTTCCACCTTTTCTTAATTGGGAAGAAGGGGAAGGGAGGAGCACACAGGAACCAGCAAGCAAGAAAGTACACAGTACACACTCCTTACTAGCTACAGGAAGCAATAATATCAGAAAGTCATCTGACTGGTTGTCCGTTCTAAGTTTGCTGCAAATGCATTATAATATTGCTCTGTACAGAACTACATGAATAATGTAAATAATTAATTCAACGTAGAGAGACAGCACACCTTCGAATGTTCCTCTGTGCAACTGTCCCATCTGTCTGACATCTACAGACTAATTCTTCAGAAAAATTTTAGTCGGTGTACACCAATGATAGTTTTATTCACCTTGCCTCAGTTAATACAAAGCCATAGGGTCCAGTTAGGTACACAGTGATTATATCTTTTAGTGTTGTATCAATAGCTCAAACTGCCGTGGCTGTGACATTATTGCCTATAGTGCCCAATCACATCGCAGTGGGTATAGCCGCCAATGGACAGTTGCTGTTTCAGACGGTAATCCCGTCCTTTCTCAAGTGGTAAGTTCAACACTAACAGCTATAATTACGTTGTTCCTGACTGAACCCTATGGCTTTGTTTTCACTGTGGCAAGGTGAGTTAAACTATAACTTTAAAATCTCTGGTGCTGGTCGACTACGATTTTCCTGTGAATAATTAATTCACATGAAAGAACAGAATGCACATATGCAAATTATGGCTATTCTACAAAAAAAAACTGTTTATTAGCAGTTATGAACTAATAGTGGTAAATAAATTACAGATATGTGAAAGTATCCAGCCCCAATTTACAACTCAGAAGTAAAATGTAATTACATTTTACAAAAAAGCCCCCAAACCGTGTAAAATGGTTATAAAATATAGAAAACATATGTATAGATAGAAATTACCAGCTGATCTTCATCTTGTCCGAAGAGGTATTCTAGATAACTTCCTGTGACCGCCTTTACCCGTGGCTTTTGTGCTTCATCTATGTATGTGTCCCTATTGGAACACACTGGTGAATAGTTGGGTATAGCGTGCACACAAAACCTTAACAGCATTTCATGGTCTTATGTACGGTACTGGTTTTTTTTTCAAAAGAAATGAAATGACATAATAGTAAAAAAAAAAAAAAGAAACGCAATTACAGTATCATATCTAGGAATAATTTAACAGATGTTAAAATGTGAGCATTAACTACAATTGAAACAGAGCAGTATTACGTGAAGACTTTTTTGGCTGTTCCCATCGAAGCTTCGGTTTTGTAATTAATTTTTTGGTTACTACTGTATAGACTTTTCCCGCAATAACTAGATAATGACACCTGTCTAGCTTTCTGGAAAATATTTTTGTTTCATAAATATGTTTCACTTAAAGCCCCACTCCACGAACAAAAGGTTTTTCTAGATCTCTGTGGGGACTTACTGCATGTTTATCTCAAGTGTATAAACTCCTTGTCATATTTACCGTGATGGTCAGCAGTGTGGGATGCTGAGTGCATGTGCACCAGTCCCGACTTCAGTTTGTACCTGACACTTCAGTCTGATCTACAGTCACCTGCATGGAGATGGATATTAGTTGTTACAAACAGAGCTGCTCAAACCTTTCTGTGCTTTACCCTTAAGGCAGTAAAACAAACTCAAATCTATAGATCATTGAAGTCTATAGTGACATAACTGGGGTGGGCTATATGGCATACTGTAAGACTGCTACAGTCTTGTCAAGGGGTTTCTATGGGGTCTGCTGTAGTCAAAAAGATCAGCAGGTCTCCCTCCTGTCTGAGGTCTAATATATTCCGTCATTCCTAAATAGACTATACCAAAATACTAGGATTTAGCTGGGGTAGTAGAAATCAGCAGGTAGTAGAAATCTGACAGAACTGACAGGTTCTGGGCTAGTCCATCTCTGCATAGGGGAATTCTCAGCATGGACTGTATTCTTTATAAAGACACTCCTTGAAAAAGATTTATAAAAAGATGCTGGCCAGCGTCCGTGCTTGCTGCACACTTTTCTGGCAGTTGGGCGGATCAACTGCCATTCACTAAGTGCTTTTGAAAATAAAGAAAACCCTGAAAATCCCCCATGAGGAGATGGGCTAGTCCAAAACCTGACAGTTCTGTGAGATTTCTACTACTTACTGTAAGTGACAGCAACATAGGAGAAACGTAATTTATGGTTCATTTTACTGTGGTAGAAACATACTTCTTATCTTTATATGTTTACATATATTTTACATTTTAAGATTTTTGCGACAGTGGTCCTTTAAGAGTTGGGCAACCAAAATACAATAAATAAAACTGTTCTCTGACTTGCGGAGGAGCCTAAACACGTGCAGTAGTGTCCACATTTATCTCTTGTAATATTGTGTCTGGGGACTTCTGAATTAGCATGCCAGGAAAAGTAACAATCCCTGCTGTTCTTTATCATGCATGCTTACATCTGGACATCATACAGACATGTTTATTTCTCAAATGTATATGGTCCCTGAAAATGACAGCTGTTTATAGATTACATAAAAGCATTCACAACTACAATACCACAATAGAGCTTGATGGCCCTTTTCCATTATTTCCTTGATCCTCTCTGCCAAAAACTGGAGTGGGTTTTCTGGGCACATAATGCATAACCCGCAGAGTAGTGCCTGTAAACAAATATATTAAAGATAATCACATTCATAGTAAAATAGTCACAGGATAATTCTGTCCCTGAAGTGAAAACTCCTGAAGTGAAAACTCTAGATATTATAATACATAAAGAAATATTCATTTTGCATAACATAACCCCTGTAGTAGAGAATATGTGATTCAAATTTATACAGTAAATACCCAAACCTAGACAAAATGATGACAAGAATATCAACCAAGACCTTGCACAACATCCAATATGAAGAAATAATTTCTGAATAGACTTCAACAATGAATTGAATAATATACTGTAATCAGTATTCCAAACTTCCTCAGCTGTTGTTCTTAAAAGTCAATGGGCTCTATTCACAAAACTTCTCATAAATGACTTATTTATTACCTAAGTACCGGTAATTAAAATAACTGTTAAGAACACTTACAAACAAAATAATCACTCAAAGTAAGTTGTCCCTGATTAACTTAATTTCAGCATTACCTTTCTTACCTTAATTATATTATACTGTATTTTTGCTCTTTGGGAGCTTAACCTTTTAGGGACCGCCTATATGAGATCCTACGTCGCACTTGTGGCTGTTCTAGCCTGATGCGGCGTAGGATGTACGCCGCCCGCCGTTTCCACTCCCCACACGATCATGCGCACCCGAGAGGCGAGGTTAAGCTGTCATAGGACAGCTGACATCTCCCCTCAGTGATCAGAAGCCATCGCGTATGGCAGGTAAATCTAACAGAAAAATGTATGGTGTGTACCTTAGGTAAGTATGCATTTTTTGACCTGAAGTCTGCCTCGGGTTCACTTTAGAGCCCTTCTCAAAACAACTGCAGCCTGTCAGGTACAGCTGCAGCTATAGGTTTTATTTATCACCTGGCTTTATCTGTGTTATTTCTTGTTAATATATTTGTCATTTTATAATTGTACTTTTTTGTTACTTCTTATGAACTTATACAACAACAGGGGAGTGCCAGTTATGTAAAGAAAATTAAAAAACCAAGGTACTAAATCAGTGGTCCTCAAACTAAGGCCCGCGGGCCGAATGTGGCCCCCTGAGGCTTTTTTACCGGCCCTCCACACACAAAATGTATTACTTATAGTAGATGCAGTCAGCTGCATCTTTAAATATTAGTTGTCCGCCTATAGAATAGCCAGACATCCACATGGAAGCCGGAAAGCAGTAATTCGCTGGTTTCCAGTCAAATTCCACATCAGGTGACACTGCTGTCCAATTGGACTGCAGGTTGTCACCTGGGTATGCTTCACAGTCTGGCCTGCAAAGATGTCTGCATCATTTTATGTATACTCTGGCCCCCAGCAGTCTGAAGTATGTTGACCCGGCCCTCGGCCCAAAATGTTTGGGGACCCCTGTACTAAATAGTTGAACAAATGTTTTCATCATAAAACAGATCTAAGACTTATCCAGGCTTTTGCAAACACTGCCATCTTCAGGAATAAATCCATGGGCATTCTGGATAGCCACATGAAAACTGAGAGCTCTATTTTCCTTGCTCTTTCTTTCCTGGGGCGTGATTCTATTGCAAATATTTGTAAAAACAAAAAGGAAATTGAGAGCCCACAGTAGTTTAGTAAATTAAGATCAGGTTTGGTGAGACAGAATTGCTGTGAAATTATACTCACAAGTGAGGGTTACTGATAAGGAATGGAGGGGAAATTAGACCTGACCCCACTCGGGTTAAAAAGTCACTCTCTTTAGATCAGAAAATAAGAGGTATCACCCCTCCACGAAACCCCCGCCGCTGCCGCCGCAATGTATAAATGTATGCAGTGTGTGTGCATTTATACATTACCTGTCCGGTGTCGGCCTCCACACGGTTTCCGTCCATCTCGCCGGGTTCCACATACACGCCGGAGGCACATAGCGACTGACATCAGACACTATGCGGCGCCAGCGTGTATGCGGAACCCGGCGAGATGGATGGAAATGCATATACACTGCATACATTTATACATTGCGGCGGCAGCGCCGGGTCGACGCGGCGGCTCAGCCGATTTACTGATGATTTTATGCTGAAATTGGAGGGGAATCGGCCTGTAGTGTATGGGCAGATTCGATTAGAGACAAATGTATCTCTAATCAGATATTCGATTAGAAATAAATTTGTCTCTTGGTCGAATCTGCCCATAATCTTCTAATGTATGGGCACCTTAATCAGGGGGGTCTGTATTGCTGATCTTGGGCTCTATTCACAATCACACATGCGGTAAGAGATTTTTGACCGCTATATTACCACCAGTGATAATTTCCGCATTTTTTCCACATTCACTAAAATTTTCCGCTTGTTTTCCACATGCAGGAACAATGCGTAAAAAAGAAATTGGGGGAACATGCGTAATTACATAGTTACCATGCGGAAACCATGCGTAAAAAAAAAAGTGGCATAAAAAAAACTTGTCAAAAAAAAAAAAAAAGATTTAAGTCTAGCAAACACAGCGCTGAAGGCTCCAGACTACATTTAAGTCAATGGGAAGCGAAATATATCACCAAGTACTAGTCCTATATAATAAAACCCAAGTGTCTCTGCGTCCCATGTCCCTGTGTGTGTTTTGTAGACCTGTGCATGTGCAGGGAGGGACGCAGAGACACTGAAGGGGAGGAAGGGGCGGCCGTGTGGGCGAGTGCACGTGCAGCGGACGTGCGCGGCAGGTGCACGCATGCGCGGTGGACGGATGCGCGTGGCAGAAGCACGGAGACAGACCTAGCCCATTTTTAAACGGGCTAAGGTCACTAGCAGGTGATAAAAATCGGTAGTTAAGTCAGAAATAATGTGCCCCTTTTTGTTTGTGAATTTTTTTTATTATTATTTAATAATAATAATTTAATAATTACCAACTTTTGCGGACTTTTACCGCACTTTTTACGCATGCATGTAAATAAAGCATACAATTTTACGCATGTGGTAAATGATCATCGTAAAATTTTGTGAATGTCAAGATGGTCTTATTTCAGTCGGGAATTTACCGCAACTGCAAGTGCATTTCCTCATGCAAAAAATGATTGTGAATAGAGCCCATCGTGGTGAAAACCCTCCATAGTGAGATGTCGTGACCATGGTCCTGACAGTTTGTTGTCTGTGAACCTTGTTGCATTGTGGGAAATAAAAGCTTTTCCCAACTGCCAATCAAGCAATATCTCCTTCTGTGCATAGAACTCTCAGTAACAAACATTCCATACAGAGCACCTGGAAGGACTAAGGCCCGGTTCACACTTGCGTTCCAGGTCCGGTTTCCCTGGACCCGGAACACACCGTATACTGTACAAACGGACGCAGATGTGAATGGATACAATGTTATTCAATGTATCCATTCACACCCGTCCGTCTGTCAGGATCCGGTCTGTGGTCCAGGCTGCGTTCAGGATTTTTCCAACATGCAGCATTTTTCCTGAACACAGGCTCCGGCCGCCGCACCTGACCCGGAACCTGACCATTTTCCCTGCACCATAGGAAGTGATGAGAAACGGAAGTTTCTCATCACACTGGCAATAGGAACGGGTGCTTACGGCACCCGTCCTTTGCCACATGGGGCTCCCCCCCCCCCCCCCATGCCTGTTTGTGCTGCCGCGCCTGTTTAAAGTACAGTATCGGCAATCCGTAAGTGTTACTTTCCGGATGCCGAACTGATACTTTTTTGACCGCAACCTGACCGATCCTGAGGGATCCGTACGGCCCCAAATTTTGCAATGTAAATCAGGGAGAGGAAAGGTTTTACACTGGGCAAACACTGACAAAATCATTTATAAATGAATATTGTAAAAATAAGCAATTTTATTAATGATGTTATTTTCACTAGAGTTCGGGCCGGTTCACATTAGCGTTTTTTTCCGGAACGTAACCGGAACGTATACTGTACAAAGGGAACGGATGTGAATGGATCCAATGTTAACCTATGGATCCATTCACATGCGTCAGTTGGAACGGATACGTTCCGTACATTCCGGTCCCAGGACCTAAAAATTGTTGCAAGCCCTAATTTTCAGGACCGTTCTGCTTACGGAACGGATCTGGACAAAAAAGAAGCAGCATTGGGAGCAATGGGAAACGGAATGTTTCTTCACACTAGTGAAGAAACGGACAGTTCCACGGGATGGGAGCATGGGCCGACACGAATCTAGTGACGGGAGGGTGAGGGGAGGGTGCAGCAGCCGAGCGGGTGGGCTAGGGAGGCTTTATACATACCTTATCTTCATAGGCAGCCGGCGGTAGAGGCTTCCGTCTTCTTCCGCGTCATGTGACCACATGACACGTCATGTGACTAGTCACATGACGCACTGTGTAGTCACAGCGGAAGAAGAGGAAGCCTCTACCGCCGGCTGTCTATAAAGATAAGGTATGTATTGTTGAGTGAAAACAGATCCGATCAATCATTGATCAGATCCATTCTCACTAATGTGACCAGGGCCACGGACAAGCCATCCGGATCCGGTGAAGCGGAGACCGGATCCGCTCACCGGATCCTTTTAGGCTCAAAAACGCAATGTGAACCAGGCTTTCCTCTTTAAAGCCTCCCTATCCCATTTGCAAACTGATCTTATGCAACAGCCCCTTCATTAATTTATTGCAGCATCTTTGGGCATCAGTCGCCCTAAGCCACAGAGTATGTTGCCTTTCCAGAAATGTAAGTAGAGTGAGTTGAACAGACTGTCTAAGCCCCATCTACACGATACGATTCTTTGTGCGATTCGATTACGATTCTACTTACGATCCGATTAAACATGTTCGATCAGGATTCGATTCGATTCAATTCGATTTGCCATTGTTTTGCAATGGCAAATCGAATTGAATCAAATCGAATCCTGATCGGACATGTTGGGTTTAATCGGATCGTAAGTAGAATCGTAATCGAATCGCACAAAGAATCGCATCGTGTAGATTGGGCTTTATGCTGGGTACACACGATGAGATTTCCCGTTCGATTCCCAGATCGATTCGATTAAATCAAACATGTTCGATTGGATTTCGATCGATTTTTTCATGATAGGTATGCAAAATCGACGGAAAAAACGATCGAAATCCAATCGAACATGTTTGATTTAATCGAATCGATCCGGGAATCGAACGGGAAATCTCATCGTGTGTACCCAGCATTAGATTATCACTGATCAAAGCATATAAAGAGGTGCCATTACCACAATTAAACCAATAAAGTGCTGATTCAGCAACTAAAGGAGGATCCTAGTTAGGGCCTCTGGTTCACGGTTTCTAGGTATGGTCGCAACCTATCCATCCCTATTGCCAGTGGCGTAGCTAAGGAGCTGTGGGCCACAATGCAAGTTTTACAATGGGGCCCCCCTAGCACTCTATACATAACAATTGTTGCGGTGCACCAAACCCTGCTAATGGCAACTACAGTGTCAGAGGTGCAAGAATGGAATGGGGAACAGTTTGTTAAAGAGAACCCGAGGTGGGAATCTTAGAGTTAAATCTATACACAGAGGCCCATATGCAATTCACTTTTTCACCTGAGTTTTCTCCTAGGTGATATTTTTAAACTTGTCAATAAAATGCATTTTAAGCCCCCAGAAGGCAAGAATATGCTCAAAATAATTTTAATAGTACTTTTTCAGCAAATTGTTGGTACTTTTTTAGTTGAAAAGTACTGGAAAGTTATTTAAAATCAAAGATGAAAAATTATCTCCTGGGAGAAAACTCAGGTAAAAAGGAGAATTGCATATGGCCCAGAGGCTGGGTCTGGCTATAGTGCCCAGCCTCTGTTGCTAGTTGAATATTCCCTAAATCCCCCCTGCGCTCTGCAGGAGCCCATAAATTACAGCCACGCTGTCTGGCTCGGTTTACCTTTCTAGTGTCACTCATGCTGCTCCCCCGCCTCCTGCAGAGCGCAGTTCCCTGCCCGAGTCCCTTCTCTCTAATCAGCGGCGAGAGAAGGGATGTGGGCGGGGATCGGCGCTCTGCAGGAGGCGGGGGAGCAGCATGAGTGACACTAGAAAGGTAAACAGAGCCCGCTGCGACACGCTCAGTGTCGTCAGCGCGGCTGTAATTTATGGGCTTGTGCAGAGAGCAGGGGGGATTTAGGGAATATTCAACTAGCAACAGAGGCCGGGCACTATAGCCAGACCCAGCCTCTGTATATAGATTTAACTCTAAGATTCCCACCTCGGGTTCTCTATAAGGCACTGTAGGCACGTGCCTACAGGCGCCTGATGATGAAAAGCTGGCTCACTCCCCTCCCATAATAATTCTTATGCAAATTTCCGAGCAGAGTGTAAATGAGCGGTTACTCACCCAGCTCTCTGCATTCCACTGATGAGATCTCTCTTCAGTCAGGGGTACACTTGTTACTTAATACTGATATTACCTGTAGCTACCTAATGCTAAGGGACACCTGTAGCTATCTATGACAGGTAAGAGAAAAGTGACAGCTGGGACAGCCAGCACATTTGCATTGCAGTTCGGTAGGGGTTTGTAGGTTCATGGAGGGCGAAGTCTATGGTGCTGGGACATCTGTGCCTATAGGCTCCTGTGAGGTAAATCCGGGCCTGTCTGTCGATATACCAGACTGACCAACCAATAGATCACTCTCTCATTGAATCTGATCAGAGAGGGATCTGTTGTCTGCCCACACACTGCAGACAGATTTCCAATAGATTTCAGCATGAAATCCATTAGAAATCGACCTACTGTTGCCACCTAGTAGGGTCATCCCCCAAGTGAATGCGTCGTGCTCACCCGTCCACAAGCGTGCATCCTTGCTTTCAATTGTCACTGTGAGCGCCTGTACGAAGGTGAGGACACCTGCCGGAAAGTTGAATGCCGTTAACGCCACAAACCCAGATCGACCCATTGCAATATTTTCCAGCATTCCAGCATGCCCAACCGATCCTTTCGGCCAATTATCGATTAAAATGTTCGATCGGGTGGCCATGTTCCTGCATTGATATCTGCCAGATTCAATCATTATGATTAAATCGGCCACATATATTAGACGTAGTGGTAGGGCAGTGATTTGATACAATGGTTACCTCGTAGATCTGAGGCAGGGAATGCTGCTTGATGTAACGTCTGAGCTGGACATCTGCATTGCGCAGAGAAGCCATGCTGGAAAAAAGTTTCCGATCTGCAGTTGTCTGTTCTGACTGAAAGATTAGCGTCCCGCTGCATGTGTCCTAGCAACACTTACTTTACACCCACGCCTTCTGCCATTTTTAGCTATACGCCCACCGAACGTCGCGCGCTGCACGCTGGGCCGTCACGCGGGAGCGTGCTTTCCCGAACTAATCATCATCATCAGCTTTGGAGCGGGTGATGTAGACTCGGGCAACATGTTCTCTGAGGGGCGCGTGACGAGGGGGCTACTGGGGCTGGCTGTGGGAGCGGGGTTATGCTACTGTGCTTACAGAGTCCTGCGCACTACAGACAGGAAGCAGAAGCATGTGAGGAGAGGAGGAGGTTTGCTGGAGAAGGTGGCCAACATCCCTGTACTAGATAGTGTCACACCACGAAGTCCAGGTAGCGTGCACTATAATATAGAACATTGCTTGCGTAAACGACCCAGTGCTATAAAGGATCATACAGCTAGATAAACAACTTGTAGTATCGTAGTAAAACGTTTATGCAGAGAAACATAAATGAGCATACGTTGCTCACCATGTAATTTATGCAGATTACTAACATACCAGTTGAAGGGACGTTACACAGCCCTTTCCTAATCTGTTGGAAAACTTTGGAAGCCGTATTCCAGCCTCCCACTATACTTAAGATAGATGTAAATGGAGGCTGCCATGTTTATTTCCTTTTAAGCAATACCGGTTGCCTGGCAGGGCTACAGAAGTGTCTATTCAGACACTTCTGTAGCCAAACAGACCAGCTGGGCTGCCAGGCAACTGGTATTGCTTAAAAGGAAATAAACATGGCAGCCTCCATTTACATCTATCTTCCGTTATTCAACATCATATCTGATGTTGAATAATCTTCAGTTATTCAACATCAGAAACAAGCATGCAGCCAATCTGTCAGATCTGACAGTGTCAGAAACACCTGATCTGCTGCATGCTTGTTCAGGGTCTATGGCTGAAAGTATTGGAGGCAGATGAACAGCAGGACGCATACATTTGAAATCGGCGCCGGTAGACTTGGGCGCAGGATACAGCCGGTATATGGCTGATCCTGCTTCTGCACAAGTCCCGGCCGTGTTAATTGCTATTCACCCTCCAGGCCGCCATGGATGGTGGGGAATTATATAATTTGGCTTCCAGCGATTGCTGGAGGCCGAATTACTGTGTTTTTAAAGCAACCTCGGCTCCGTCTTCTGACGGCGCTGATGTTGTTCACTGAGAGCTGCTCAGTTGTGATTCCCTTTACTGTCTATGGAGGTGCTGGCTGTGCCCAAATCTAGCAGTGCCGAAAAGCACTGCTCTGAGCAGGACAGCCAGGTAACTAGTATTGCTTAAAAGGAAATAAACATGACAGCCTCCATATACCTCTCTCTTCAGTTGTCCTTTAAAGAGGAACTCAAGTGAAAATAATGTAAAAAAAGTGCTCAATTTTTTACAATAATTATTTATAAATGATTTAGTCAGTGTTTGCCCATTGTAAAATCTTTCCTCACCCTGATTTACATTCTGACATCTATCACATGATGACATCTTTACTGCTGGCAGGTGATATCTGTGGAAGGAGATGCTGCTATTTTTGACAGTTAAAAACAGGTGTTATTTCCCACAATGGAACAAGGCTCCCACAGTGTGATGTCAGTACCCTGGTGCTGACATCACATTGTGGGAGGGGTTCACCAAAATATCAGCCATATTACAGAGCCCCCTAATGATTCCTTTGAGAAAAGTAAAAGATTTCTTATTTGAAATGGGGTATCAGCTACTGATTGAGATGTACCGTAGTTTAATCCTTGGTTATGGTTTCTCTTTAACAATACAGTATACTCTGGACTGTAAAATTACTCACAAATTTGATGCAGTAGTTAAGATAAATTCAGCTTGGAAGTCACTTGACCCAGAGATCAGTTTGAAAATATAGAGCAACCAGTAGAGTGGGAGTTTCCTTCTTTGGAGAGAGCCATAACCTTTGCATACTGGAAACGCAACCAAATGGTTTTTCAAGGGAAAAAAGTGGAATGTTATGCATGCAATGGCCAAGTCAATCACCTGACCTTAATCCGATTGAGCATGCATTTCACTTGCTGAAGACAAAACTGAAGGGGAAATGCCCCAAGAACATCAGGAACTGAAGACAGTAGCAGTAGAGGCCTGACAGAGCATCACCAAGGATGAAACCCAGCGTCTGGTGATGTCTATGCCTTCCAGACTTCAGGCTGTAATTGACTGCAAGGATTTGCAACCAAGTATTAAAAAGTGAAAGCTTGATTTATGATTATTATTCTGTCTCTTTACTTTTGGTCCCTTAACAAGTGGGAGGCACATATGCAAACTGTTGTAATTCCTACACCATTCACCTGATTTGGATGTAAATGCCTTCAAGTTAAAGAGAGTCTGAAGCCAAATTAAATACTTCTTTTATCCTGCAATTTATCTTAAGCAATATGTGCAGAGCTGAAAAGCTGCATTCCTGTGGCAAAACGAGATCTTTATACCCCAAATCCCCGGGGCAAAAATCGGGGAGCACTTCCTGGTAGAGGCAGAGCTTTGCGCTGTGGCTCTGCTTCTACTGGAGTCAATCTCCGCCGATTACTGCGTCTCCCCGCCCCTCTGTCTTATTTCACTGAGAGGGGTGGGGAGAGGCGGAGATTGACTCCAGTAGAGGCAGAGCTACAGCGCAAAGCTCTGCATCCCTGGACAGCAAAATCCACGACCTGGGAAGTCATGGAATTTTTCCCTGGGATTTGGTGGTATAAAGACCTTGTTGTTCCTCGGGAATGTGGCACTTCAGCACTGCTTATATTGCTTAAAGGGAACCTTAACTGGTGGGGAAAAAAAATTCACTTACCTGGGGGCTTTTCCAAGCCTCCTGCAGCCGTCCTGTGCCCGCGCCGACGCGTCATGCGGACGCGCTTTACGGCTCTTTACGCCGGGGAATGCGGAAGAAGAGGACGCTCTGCCCGAGGACGACTGGCAGTCGGTCGAAAACGAAACTTAGCCGCGGAGGGAGACCGGAGGGCACCGAAGGATCGGCGCGGGCACAGGACGGCTGCAGGAGGCTTGGGAAAGCCCCCAGGTAAGTGAATTTTTTTTTTCCCCACCAGTTAAGGATCCCTTTAAAGGCCAACTGAAGTGAGAAGACTATGCAGGCTGCCATGTTTATTTCTTTTTAAACACCAGTTGCCTGGCAGTCCTGCTGGTCTGTTTGGCTGCAGATGTGTCTGAATAACACCAGAAACAAGCATGCAGCTGATCTGTCAGATCTGACAATAATGTCAAACACCTGATCTGCTGCATGCTTGTTCAGGGTCTATGGCTGAAAGTGTTAGAGGCAGAGGGTCAGCAGGGGTGCCAGGCAACTGGTATAGCTTAAAAGGAAATAAACATGGCAGCCTCCGTATACCTCTCTCTTCAGTTGTCCTTTAAAGAACTTACGAGGCCAAGTATAGAAAATAAGAATAAAAAAAGTTAGCTACCTGCATCAGTTTGTAAGGCACGGAGGACGCCCTCCGTGCCGTTCCGCCGGGTCCCCGTCGCTCAATAGCCCCCCGAACGGTCCCCGACCGCGCGGCCCGGGTCGGGCTCCCCAGCCTGTACAAAGATGGCCGCCGGAGCTGGCCGCGGCTGCGCAGTCCGCATAGCCGCGAGTGCGGCTACGCAGCTCTAAGGCCAACCCCCCGATCCACGAGGCCTGAGACAAACGTGTGAGGATGCGCACCTCCCACCCCCAATTTGGAATGATCGCACAGCATCCGACAATTTACTCTGCTTCACTTAATGTTCGCACATGACATGCTGCAGCTGAACACAATAGCACACTGGCTGGCTCTGAGTCTGTGACAAACTGCTCACTCACTTCATTCCTCCTCAGTCAGGACAGCAATACCACCACCTCAAATCTACAGTGCAAGTCAAATGAAACACTGCTGCTCTCCTGCCTCCCCCTTCCCCACTCACTGTCAGACTCCTCACACAGCACAACAAGCTGCTTTTTCCCAATGATGACCTCCTTTACCTCACTCACTCTCCTCTGTCTTCTCCTACTCTGACTGCATGCTGTTAGTGTAAACACAGTACAGTACAAACATGCTGCCCCTGTAATCTCTGCACCTGATGCAAATGTTTCACCTTGCTTCATGAGAGAACTGGCCCTGCCCATTGCACTACATTAGCAAGAGCTTTTCAAATTACAAGTTTTTTGAAAAGCTCTCCTAGGGCTCAGACAAACTGTAAACTCTTTTCTGAGCACGTTTTGGCCTCCAGAGCTTTCTGAGAGCTTTTTTAAAAAATGCTTCCACTGACTACATTAAAATCGTGATTGCTGTAAAATTTTACTGCAATGTCAATGTAAGTCAATGGGAGTGTTTTTTTTTTTTTTTAAAAAAAAGCTCTCAGAAAACTGGGGGCCTAAAAGCGCTCAGAAAATTGCTTATAGTGGGTCTGAGCCCCTAGTGGGTCCCCAGCCTTATTCCGTAATACTTATTCCCAGAAATTGCCCAACTGGCAAAACTGCTTTCTGCACAGCTGAGTGAAAGGTATACTCCTGCAAATGGTCCCACAGCTGGTTGTACTTAAAATGACTAACAAAGATTTCATAGATAGTTTTCCTCATATAAAGAATATATTTTCCTTTCTTGTTATGAATTATTGTCATTAAATATAATATACAGTATTATATAAACTGTTATAAGTAGTGTAGAACACATTAAACAATACGCATAACATTTATGTTGCACCTTTCTCCGGGTGGACTCAAAGCGCTTCAGACACTTAAAGGACACAACCAAGCAGAATAAAAAATCCACTTACCTGGGGCTTCCTACAGCCCCTGCCTGCCGTCCCGTGCCCACGCCGCAGCTGCGCTCCATGCTGGTGGTCCTGGGCCCCTCTGGTGCAGGATTCCTACTGCACTTGCGCGAGCGGCTCTGAGTCGCGCTGACGTAATCGGGACTGTACAGCATAGGCGCAGAACTACTGCGCCTGCACTGCACAGTCCAGATGACGTCAGTGCGACCAGTGAACCGCACACTGGAGCACAGAGGGAGCTGACGCGGAAGCCAACCTGACTTACAAATACCACTTTTTTCACAGGTTTTTGTTATTTTTTTCTGTTTAACAGTTGCTGCAGAACAGGTATCAGTAGCTAACCTTGAACCACACCATTTAGAGGTCCTTCTTGAAACGTTGAGATCCTGTCCTGCTGATTCTTCTGCTCAGGAGCAGGTCTTAGTTACACTATGTAACTGTGCAGCATTCTCCTCCAATCATGTAAGTAATGATTTTCTTTGACCTTCTCTAAATCAATCAACAAAGTTTTTGTTTTTTCTTGTAAACTTTTAGTAACGCATAATTAAAGAGACTCTGTATTAAAAAAAAAATGCCCCTGGGGGTACTCGCCTCAGTGTGGGGGGGGGGGAGCCTCTGGATCCTATCGAGGCTTCCCTGTCCTCCTCCTTCCCACGGTGGTCTTGCATGTAAATATTTACCTTCCCGTCTCCAGCGCAGGTACGGTTGCGGCCCTCGGCTCGGAAAAAGCCGCTCCCAGTCGGGTCCGTTCTACTGCACAGTTGCAAGACGCCTGCTCAGTAGAGCGGACAAAACTGGGTTAAGCTATCTCTGAGCTGAGAGCCACAACAGTGCCCCCGCTGGAGCCAGGGAAGGTTAATATTGCAATTGTCAGCTGTGCATTGTGAGGGCCAGAGCAAGACCACCGTGGGACGGAAGAGGACGAGGGAAGCCTCGATTGGATCCAGAGGCTTCCCCCTCCTGAGGTAAGTATCCCCCACAGAGGGGGTACAGAGTCTCTTTAAGTTAAAGGGATACTTAAGCCTAAGAAAAAAAATGAGTTTTACTCAACTGGGGCTTCTACCAGCCCCCTGCAGCTGCCCTGTGCCCTCGCAATTACTCTTGGATCACTCCTGTCCCCCGCCAGCTACTTTCGTTTTTGGCCGACAGGCTTAAGGCCTGGCCATGTGTCTCCTCCTACGCGTTCCCATCTGCAATAGCATCCTGTGCAGGACGCTATTGCGGACGGGAACACGTAGAAGACTATGCGAGGCCGGGCCTGTTGGCAAAACGAAAGTAGCTGGTGGTGGGGCACAGGAGGATCCGAGAGTGACTGGGAGGGCACTGGACAGCTGCAGGGGGCTGGTAGAAGCCCCAGGTGAGTAAAACAGATTTTTTTTTTTCTTAGGCTTAACTATCCCTTTAAACTGAAGAAGTACTCCAGATACAAATGCCCCTATTCAATTAACTTTTTTCTGCTGAATTTTCTCCCAGGAGATAAATGTTCATTTTATCTACTAATAAATAATATTTCAGCACCTATCAATTGTAAGAGTACGGTACTAAAGAGTGGAGAAAGACATCCAAATCACTTTTTTGGGGAGTATTTTGTTGCTTGCAGGGTGCTTAAAATTTGTTTTTATCGATGAGTGAAAGTTTCTGTGAGAAAAATCAGGAGAAAATTGAATAGGGGTCACAGTGTTTGAAATCTAGTGAACCGTTTAAAGCAAACGTGAAGTGAGGAAGCTCACTGGGTGTGCGTCTGCACTGTAGAATGGACTAAACACACAAAGGGAAATACTCACTCCCAAACAGTCCTCTGCTGCTTTATAAAGCCTGCAGGCTGCTTATAAGCCAATAAGTGCACACGTTACACCTAGTCTGCAGTGATTAATCAAGCAGAAGCTGAGCAGGTCAGCCAATCGTTGGAGAGGGCTTCAGTTGCATATAGACGATGGCTATATGACCAGCAGGGGGCACCAGCGTGCAGGATATTCCCTCGCATCTGCCCCCCTCCTAACTAAACTGCATGGGAATCTACAATAAAATTAAAAACAATGGTGCACAAGCCAGCCTGGGGCCCCGGGAACTCTCACTGCCCGGGGCCCCAGAACCAGCATGTAACACCATATGTGAGCGCAGTCAAGCCCTGGAGCTGCCACCCCCAAGAGCCTGCCCCCAACTGCTCTGAAACTTACTAAACACACAAAGGGAAATACTCACTCCCAAACAGTCCTCTGCTGCTTTATAAAGCTACAATAAAATTAAAAACAATGGTGCACAAGCCAGCCTGGAGTTTAGTTAGGAGGGGGGCAGTTGAGAGGGAATATCCTGCATGCTGGTGCCCCCTGCTGGTCATATAGCCATTGTCTATATGCAACTGAAGCCCTCTCCAATGGTTGGCTGACCTGCTCAGCTTCTGCTTGATTAATCACTGCAGACTAGGTGTAACGTGTGTGTGCACTTCTTATTGGCTTATAAGCAGCCTGCAGGCTTTATAAAGCAGCAGAGGACTGTTTGGGAGTGAGTATTTCCCTTTGTGTGTTTAGTAAGTTTCAGAGCAGTTGGGGACAGGCTCTTGGGGGTGGCAGCTCCAGGGCTTGACTGCGCTCACATATGGTGTCACATGCTGGTTCTGGGGCCCCGGGCAGTGAGAGTTCCCGGGGCCCCAGGCTGGCTTGTGCACCATTGTTTTTAATTGCACTGTAGAATGGAGTCAATTATGCACAGAGGAAAAAAGCTTTGCATAAGCGGCTACTGCAGAGGCACTGGCCGTGCTTTGTGCTTGCGCAGTGTGACCGCGCTTGTGCATGGAGGGGGGAGCGTGGCAGCAAGAAATCTTCGACATTAATGTTGAAGATTGTTTAGTGGGTCGCGGTGCAGAAAGGGTATAGGAAGATCACTTCCCCCTACAGAGATAACTTTGTTGACTACAGGTCCCCTTTAGGAATATAACTTTTTATCAGTATGGTCTGATATTTATTACTGTTGTCCTAAGTAGAGTAATTTCTTGTTGTATACCCGAGTATAAGCTGACCCCCTCCCCTCCCCCCCCCTCCCCCCCCCCATCTTTTACCTTAAAAACCCGGGGGGGGGGGGAATGTTTGACCCAAGTATCAGCCGGGGGTGGCAAAAGCCACAACACCACTCAGCCATGGCAGGCCACAACCATAAATTAGAAAAGCAGCATAAATTCAGCAGATTGCAATAATGAGCCCCAACATAGGCCTACAATGGAGATGGACATGCAAAGAACTCCAGTTGAGAATGTTAAACTGGGGATAAAGATAAAGCAAGGAATGCAGAGCCACATAATCATGCATCTAAAACTATAGGAATGCAAGGATTCTCGCCACTCAGTAGACAATGTTCCAGTATGCCTTCCAAGGCTACAACTCGTGATGAGGTTAGCTGGGACCTCCCATGGAGATTTCAAGTGTGTGGTCTCCCTCAGATGAAACACCACTGTGCATATAGTGAGGGCGCTGTGGGGGTTACGCCAAGAGTAGTGACTTGAGTATAAGCCAAGACCCCCACTTTTGGGTGACTTTTTGACCCAAGAATTAGGCTTATACTCGAGGATATACAGAGGATGTGAGATGAATTTTTACTCTGCAAATGGACAACAAATAAACTTCAACAAAGGTTGTGACCTATCCATACTTTATCTATCTAAAATTTGGAAAAGCAAAGTTGGTTTTGTGGGCACAATCCAGCTAAAGTTAGTTCAGATGCCCAGAGGCGTATCTAGAGGGGTGCAGGCAAGGCTCATGCCATGGGTGCCACAGCACCATGGGCGCCACACCTGCTCCTGCGCTGTGCCGCTATGCCTGCTCCTGGGCTGTGCCTCCCGTCAAATCAGATTAATTCTGTTA
Source organism: Hyperolius riggenbachi (assembly GCF_040937935.1). Taxonomy (NCBI): domain Eukaryota; kingdom Metazoa; phylum Chordata; class Amphibia; order Anura; family Hyperoliidae; genus Hyperolius; species Hyperolius riggenbachi. The sequence continues at coordinate 260,021,355 of NC_090648.1, forward strand.
TCTGGGGCTTGATTTTATGTAGGGTGTATTTGTCTCAGTGTTAGGAAAGTGGACAGAGAGGGAATAGGAAGACATATTTCCCAAAAAGTAACTTCAGCAATATCCCGAACCAAAAAAAAAAGGCAACCATAACATATGTTCATGAGTGTAAGGGGGCTCTGACAGAGGAAAGGGGAGGGGATTCCATTGTTTGCCATAGGTTCTATATTACCCAGGTACACCCCTGCAGATGCCTGATGTTCCCATTTGTTCGTAAGAGGAGAGGATGGTTTCAAGCACAAACACGGCTGTCTTATTGGAGAGGTATGAACGCAACTGTATACGATTTTTGCAGTTAGTTTTTTTCTATATGGGAAGTATATCTGCAAGGGATAGTAAAGGAGAGATTTTCCGCAGTTCTTGGGAATTATAAATTATTAGTCCTGGCAAGTAAAAGGCTTTTCCTTTTGCTCTGTGGCTGCCCTGAAAGGAGAAGGGATCTTAACCACTTTACCCCCGCCCGTACGAATTTCTCCGTCCCTTATTCCATCCTGTAACCCCCAGGGACGGAGAAATCCGTACTTTCCGCGCTCCCGCTCGCTCTAGCGCGCACTCCCGCCGGTAAACACGCCGCTCGCCCGAAGATCAATGAACGGGAAAATCCATTCCCGTTCGTTTATCTAAGCCCCGCAATGATCCGCTGCTGCTCCGCTGAGCAGCGCGATCATTGTGAAAATAAAAACCTCTCAGCCTCCTAGTACTTCCTGCAAGGGTCCGGAAGGACGTTTGCAGGTTGTATTAAACAAAAAGTTACTGTTGCCATCTTGTGGCCAAATAGTAAATTACACCCTAAAGCATTTTTTACATAGAAATAAATTAGTGTTACACAAAAAATTAACTCCTTACCTCCCACACTCCCCATTTTTTTTTTTTTGTAATTAAAAAAAATTACAATAAAAAAAAAATACATAGTTACCTTAGGGACTGAACTTTTTAAATATTTATGTCAGGAGGGTACAACACTGTTACTTTATAAACTATGGGCTTGTAATTAGGGATGGACGCAAAACTGAAAAAAATGCACCTTTATTTCCATTTAAAATATTGGCGCCAAACATTGTGATAGGGACATAAATTAAACGGTTTTATAACCGGGACAAATGGGCAAATACATTTAATGGGTTTTAATTACAGTAGCATGTATTATTTAAAAAAAGGCCGAAAACTGAAAAACAATATAGTTCATTTCATTGCGATAAGTAATGATAAAGTTATAGACGAATGAATGGAAGGAGCGCTGAAAGGTGAAAATTGCTCTGGTGGTCAAGGGGTAAAACCCCTCAGTTGGGAAGTGGTTAAAAGACCATTATCATGAAAAATTATAACATTTATGTTTACACTTACATTATAAGTACCATTTATACATATATTATACATTTATAATAGATTACAATGCATTATAAATTACTTTTCTCCTATGTTGCTGTCACTTACATAAGGTAATACAAATCTGACAGAATTTGGACCAGTCAATCTCCTCATGGGGGAGTCCTCAGGGTCTCAAAAGCAAAGTTCAGTTACTCAGTGCCATTGCTAAAATAGTGTGCAAAATGTAGGCAGGCTGGCCAACATCATTATAGATTCTTTTAAGGAATTGCTTTTGTAAATAAGAAAATACAGAGACTCCACCATGAGGAGATGGACCAGTCCAAAACCTGTCAGATCTGGTCACATTTTTGTACCTACTGTAAGAGAAAGCAGCATGGTAGAAACCAGCCCTTATACTGCATTTTACGCTAGCAGAAAAGTACATCTTGTATGTATGCATACATTTTTAAATCTTTACAAACTCTTACATAACCTGATAACGTAATCTCCCAATAAAAGGCCTATTGAATGGAATACGTATGGAAAAATATTAGAAAGCACTTGGAATAATGCAATAAGACCCACATCTAGGTCACAGTAGTTACAGATTACTTTGAAGCCCCGTTCACATTTGGAACCACAAATGATCGCAGTTTTTTGTAGCTATTTTTCAGCGATTGCGTTTTTCATGCTAGTGAATGAGAATCGTGACGCAATTGCTGGGAAAATGCTGCAAACGCACCACAATCGCCACAGTGTGAGTAATCCCATAGGATTACTTGTGCTGCAGCGCTTTGCTGCTCTCCAGCGATCAGCAAAGCATGGAACATGGGCTGAAAGTGCCCGAGTGGGAATAAGGCCTTATTGTACACTAAAGGCCCACCAACCTATACCCCTCTATTTGCTTTTTATATGGCATTCTGATGTTCTAAAACAGTGAAATTCATTATAAAATAAATGTTTGGTTTTTTTCACCCCCTAATACTTTTAGGACATCATTCGGAAACTCAACGGCCTTCAGATTATTGGGATGTTCCTTAAAGATCACAGGCCAAATATAAAGGAAAAAGCCTTGAATGCTCTCAACAATCTGAGTATGAACCTACAAAATCAAGAACAGATAAAGGTTACATATGCATGCTTTCATTTGTTAGTGCCTGTTGGTGTACACGGTCAATCAGACATATTTGTACCTGGTAAAATGCCATTGCTGCCCTGCCCAAGAGCTGTGTTTTTGTTTTTACATGTGGCCTTAGATATCAGTATTAGGTAGCCAGATTGCCCTCAGCCTCCCTCTTAGCAGTATCAGGTGGCCCTGTCAACCCCAGATAGCCGTATTGGGAGGCCATTTATGACTCCCTCCCACCATAGTAGTATTGGTAGCCAGATGTGCCCCCATTATTGGGCAGGTTCCCAGCCCAGTATAGGTAGCCAGATTTGCCCACAGTATGAGGTAGCTTCCCTTCCAGTATTGGTAGCCAGATGTGCCCCCATTATTAGGTAGCAGGGCAGAACGTGCATAGCACTCTCGCCTTGCAGCACGAGGTACCCAGTTTTAATTCCAGCCAGGGAGCTATATGCAAAGGGTTTGTATGTTCTCTCTCTCTCTGCATGGGTTTTTCATATGACTGGTAGGGATTAGATTGTGAGCTCCTCTGAGGGACAGCTAGCGACATTACCTTATGTAGTCTTTAAAGCATTGTGGAAAATGTTGGCGCTATAGAAATACTAAAAAATAAGCAGCTCCCCACAGTAAAGGTAGCCAGATACGTTCCAGTTTCAGGTAGCCTCCAGTATAAGTAGCCAGTTGTTTACCCCAGTATTAAGTGGATCCCACCACCACCCGGTATAAGTAGGCAGTTGTGACCCCGATATTGAGGTGCTGCCTCCGCCCCCCACCCCTCCTATCAGAACAAGTAGCCAGTACTGATCCCAATATTAAGTTGACGATTCATTTTTTAATTTAGTCAGTGTTTGCCCATTGCAAAATATTTACTCACCCTGATTTATGTTCTGAAATTTAACGCATGTGGTGACCTCTTTATTGCTGCCAAGGAACATCACTGTACAGTGTTTGTTGTATGTTCCAAAGTGAGCAGAAACACCTGGTCTTCCAGAGTGTTCTGAGGCAGTAGGCTGCATAACTAAACAGCCTAGGCAGTGACATCAGTGGGAGGGCAGGGCTACATACCAATATACAACAATGTATAGATATGGGAAGTGTTTCTGATGCTGAAATCAGGATAATGTAAAATTGGGTATCCTGAATAATATATTACATTCTACTGTATGTCATTGTGGTGCCTCTTTAAATGATCATTTGCAGGTTTGGTAAGAAATGTTACTTTACTCTTTATAGGACTTCCTGGGTGATGTATGCAGTGACATAAAATCGTCCTTGCTGAATTCTGAAGTCCAGCTGGCTGGTTTAAGATTAGTTGTTAACATGTCCGTCACCAATAACTACCATGACAGCTTAACAGAATACATTACCTGCTTTCTTGATGTGCTGGTGCGAGGAAATGAAAATACTCAGGTAATTAATATAATGTTCATTACAGTATAACTCCAGTGAAAATGTTTGTCATTTAGTTTTGACTAGAATTGGGGGAAATAGAAGAACCTAGTGGTGACCATACACTTATCAATTTTTTTTTCTTTTCTATTTCTGGCTGATTCAATAATTCGGTCAAATCTGTTAGAAATCTATGCACTTAAGTGCAGACCTGTTTAATTTTTTTTGGGGGGTGGGGGGCAAAATTGATCGAATTGGTTGATCATAGGGGATGAAAGATATATAGATCAGTGGCGGGTCAGGAGCGGCAGTAGATCAACAGCCCATAGTGTTGCACTGCATCAAACAGTGTAAGACTGTGGTTCGGGGGATTTTTAATGGACTTCAGCATGAAATCTGTGTTTAAAAAAGAAAAAAAAAAACTATGTGCAGTGTGTGCGAGAATTCAATCAGATTGATCCCTTTCTGATCAGATTATGATCATTAGTAAAACGGTTTTAATTTGTCATCTTTGCAGAACATACTTCTCACTGCATGCTTTCAGTGATTACTAAAACAGCAGAGACCTATTCCTAAAATAGAATACAGGCAGAAACAAAATCTGATACAGGTTCTAACCTTTCTATATAAAACTAAAAGAACATATTTTGGGTGAAGTCCCACTGTAACTTAATAAGGTCCATTGAGTACAATGTTCTCCCCAGGCTCTTTTTGCCGGGTGCTCCACCCGGCTGGTTTTGGTGAGCACCCGGCTGTCATCGGCTCACCACCTCATCTGTTGTAAGCAGAGTTGTGCAGGAAAGCACCGGCCCTGCATTCTCTCACCTCTCCCCACCTGGCTACTTTTTCATGCCACCTGGCTGGAAAAAATTTCTGGGGAGATCACTGGAGTATATGTGAATATATGATGTCTGATGAGTTTTGCTTCTTTTAGTAACAATCCAGTGTCAGGCTTGATTTTGAGCATCTAATTTGTTTTCTAAGTGAGCGGCACAAGAAAAGGGCAGAAATATGTACTTATATTACAAACACTAAAGATAAATGCACATTTGCTGGCAATGTGTCAATAAGGGCTGGTGCACACCAAGAGCGCTTGAGCACTTTTTAAAACGCTAGAGCTTTGAAAAGCACTTGGCTAATGTATTTGAATGGGATGGATCACACCAGAGCGATGGTGTTTTTTTTTTTTTTTTTCTCCTGCATACGCATACGTGGGTCTTGCAGCATTTTGGAGGAGATTCAGCCTCAATGTAAGTATAGGAAAAGTGGAAAATTGCTCTAAATAACGTTATAACTGAATGATTTTTCTAAGCGTTTTTTTTGCAAAAGCCGTTCACTTCCAGCTAAAACTGCTCAAAAAATTAAAACATCTCTACACCAAAAATGCTCCAAAAATCGCTAGGAATAACTAGAAAATCACTAGGCACATGGCTGGAATCGCTTAGAAAAAAATTACTTCTAAAAACACTTAGCGTTTGCAATTACACTATCAATTTTTCTTGTGCACTGGCCCTTAAACATATTCACTAAAATGTAGGTTCACAATAAAACTGAAAATATTGTCACAGGCTAAGCAGCACATACCATCACTACGTTCACCCCACATACACAATTTGGCTGGTAGGGTCCTCTTTAAATGGACGTATAATAGCACCATCAGGCTATTAGCTTATGTAAAATCACTGCCTTCTTCTAAAGGGGATGAGTGTGGTAACCATATGACAACATTTTTGTAAAAGTTCCAGGAACCCTATCCAGTATGCTAGAAAGCACAAAATGTTCAGTTCTAACAAGCAACATACAAGTGAATCTAGTGTGCATTGAATTAAATAATATATTGTCTTTGCATTCAATACTGCACATGTAGGGTGGCTTTATCATTGCTTCAAATATAGGCAGAATATTCAGTAACCTCTAGGATGAATTCCTGTTTAATAATGTATATGCAGGAGCACCCAGTAACACATTCACTGCTGGGGGTATGATTTGATGGTTACGTTTGTACCCTGCAATGTTGTTTTTGCTGAGATTTTCGTTTCTACCCGTCATCTGGCTGATACTAATGAATCGTAAAAAGGAAATGCCATTTCCAATGACTAACCCTAATCACCAGCCCCCTGTCCTCCCCAAATCTCCAACCCTTCTTGATCATCCTCATAAATGTAACCCCTTCCTGTCGCTTAACCTCCTCCATTAATCTTGACCAAGCTGAACCATGCTGGCCATAAGTCTTCCTCGGCAGCCAGCAACTGCTCTTAGTTTTCTATATATAATCCTCTCGCTGATGGGCCGATGCCAGAATGAACTCACTGCTGAGGACGGTTGAGATGTGCTGACATGTAAAGCTTTCTTTGACAGCTGTCATACTGCTCACCTAATATAATGTGTGTTAAAGAATAGCTGTCTGTTTACCATCAGGAGATATTTTATCAAGTGCATTATGCAAGTTAGTGGTCATGCTCCTCTTAATAAACTGCTGTCTCTGCCAACTGGTGAAGTGATGCTATAGCAAAGATCTCTGTATTTCAATAGTCTTGCATATTCATATACTATGTGGATTGTTTATTGCTATAGCCTATATTTTAATACAGTTAGTACTTGGTTTGTAAAATCTTTCTATTATATTTGTAGTTAGTTATCTATTTCTCTTTTTTTTTTTTTCTCTGCAGAGTCACACTTTAAAGGTTCTTGTGAACTTGTCTGCAAATCCTTCAATGACCACAGTTCTCCTCTCTAGTAAGGTAAATTTCATTGCTTTGACTAAAAACAGGCAATGGGACTTCTATGCAATAGGAACTAGAAATGCATTTGTGTAATATTCTAACCTGCGTTAATAAACCGTTTAAATATTGTATTGTTTCAACTCTGTAAATCAAGTTCTATATCCTACATGGATTGTCACACATGAGGGATCAGGACTCTATGCATCAGGTGACAGTGCAGGGATGAGGCTGTAGAGATAACGTCACTAGCATGGAGGTTGTGTTACTTTGCAGAGGGAGCGGGTCAACAGGCGCATGATGGAGCAGCACGGAGCGGTCAGGGTGAGTAGGAAGAACAATGCTGTTGGCTGAGTTTATATGCCAGACAGATCGCTCACAAACGTGTCTGGGGATGCTGTACACACATGGTAGACTTGTATTCTAGGTGGTTTTTATAGGCCACCTTGGCCAAATTTAGCCACTTTACAACTGCCACATTTTATGTATATATATATATAGATATAGATATAGATATAGATATAGATATAGATATAGATATAGATATAGATATAGATATAGATATAGATATAGATATAGATATAGATATAGATATAGATATAGATATATATATATATATATATATATATATATATATATATATAGATATATATATATATATACAGTGGAGGAAATAATTATTTGACCCCTCACTGATTTTGTAAGTTTGTCCAATGACAAAGAAATGAAAAGTCTCAGAACAGTATCATTTCAATGGTAGGTTTATTTTAACAGTGGCAGATAGCACATCAAAAGGAAAATCGAATAAATAACCTTAAATAAAAGATAGCAACTGATTTGCATTTCATTGAGTGAAATAAGTTTTTGAACCCCTACCAACCATTAAGAGTTCTGGCTCCCACAGAGTGGTTAGACACTTCTACTCAATTAGTCACCCTCATTAAGGACTCCTGTCTTAACTAGTCACCTGTATAAAAGACACCTGTCCACAGAATCAAGCAGACTCCAAACTCTCCAACATGGGAAAGACCAAAGAGCTGTCCAAGGATGTCAGAGACAAAATTGTAGACCTGCACAAGGCTGGAATGGGCTACAAAACCATTAGCAAGAAGCTGGGAGAGAAGGTGACAACTGTTGGTGCGATTGTTCGAAAATGGAAGGAGCACAAAATGACCATCAATCGACCTCGCTCTGGGGCTCCATGCAAGATCTCACCTCGTGGGGTGTCAATGGTTCTGAGAAAGGTGAAAAAGCATCCTAGAACTACACGGGAGGAGTTAGTGAATGACCTCAAATTAGCAGGGACCACAGTCACCAAGAAAACCATTGGAAACACATTACACCGCAATGGATTAAAATCCTGCAGGGCTCGCAAGGTCCCCCTGCTCAAGAAGGCACATGTGCAGGCCCGTCTGAAGTTTGCCAATGAACACCTGAATGATTCTGTGAGTGACTGGGAGAAGGTGCTGTGGTCTGATAAGACCAAAATAGAGCTCTTTGGCATTAACTCAACTCGCTGTGTTTGGAGGAAGAAAAATGCTGCCTATGACCCCCAAAACACCATCCCCACTATCAAGCATGGGGGTGGAAACATTTTGCTTTGGGGGTGTTTTTCTGCTAAGGGCACAGGACAACTTAATCGCATTAACGGGAAAATGGACGGAGCCATGTATTGTGAAATCCTGAATGACAACCTCCTTCCCTCTGTCAGGAAACTGAAAATGGGTCGTGAATGGGTGTTCCAGCACGACAATGACCCAAAACATACAGCAAAGGCAACAAAGGAGTGGCTCAAGAAGAAGCACATTAAGGTCATGGAGTGGCCTAGTCAGTCTCCGGACCTTAATCCAATAGAAAACCTATGGAGGGAGCTCAAGCTCAGAGTTGCACAGAGACAGCCTCGAAACCTTAGGGATTTAGAGATGATCTGCAAAGAGGAGTGGACCAACATTCCTCCTAAAATGTGTGCAAACTTGGTCATCAATTACAAGAGACGTTTGACCTCTGTGCTTGCAAACAAGGGTTTTTCCACTAAGTATTAAGTCTTTTATTGTTAGAGGGTTCAAAAACTTATTTCACTCAATGAAATGCAAATCAGTTGCTATCTTTTATTTAAGGTTATTTTTTCGATTTTCCTTTTGATGTGCTATCTGCCACTGTTAAAATAAACCTACCATTGAAATGATACTGTTCTGAGACTTTTCATTTCTTTGTCATTGGACAAACTTACAAAATCAGTGAGGGGTCAAATAATTATTTCCTCCACTGTAGATATATATATATATATAGATATATATATATATATATATATATATATATATATATATATATATATATATATATAGATATATATAGATATATATATATATATAGATATATATATATATATATATATATATATATAGATATATATATATAGATATATATATATATAGATATATATATATAGATAGATCTCCCCTAATTACTACACATTGCTATATTTACGGATGTGTCCCCATTTACCAATCAAAATGCCTGATGAATGAATGAATGATCACTGCTTCAGCCAGTAGCATTGATCATTCATTGTAAACACATACATTCATCTTAACTTAGAATAACGGTGATTCAGTGTTCAAAAGTACACAGGATAAAGTGTGTGAGGGGATATCGAGTGGATAAAAGTAATACTTATTTACTTTAAATATGCATTAAACCAGGGGTCTCAAACTCAATTTACCTGGGGGGCCGCAGGAGGCAAAGTCAGGATGAGGCTGGGCCGCATAAGGAATTTCACAATCGCGGTGCATCGCCGCCTCTGCCCGCCGCTCTCGCTCTTCCTTCACAGAGAGGGGTGGGGATAGGCAGCGATCCGTGTGGCGATTGACGTCAGGAGGGGCAGAGCTGAAGCTGAAAGCTCTTCCCTCTTCCAGGAAATGCCAGCGGATTGCCCCCCGGGCTCTGCAGCCCTCGTTTAGCGGCGAGGATGCGGCGGATTACTTGGGAGCACTGGAGCGAACTATAAAGAAGCTTTTGCCGGCGAGGGCCACAAAATATTGTATCAAGGGCCGCGAGTTTGAGACCCCTGCATTAAACCATACATCTCCTATACCCATAAATCCCTTTCCCTCTTCCCAGCCCCTGTGACTTCTAAGGCTATTAATACAATAAATAGCCGCAAAATGACCCCCTAAATATTACATAAACTCCAACTAACTGTCTTTATTAGGAATGGTCAATGAGATGCAAATAATCATTATTCAAATTTTGTTTGCAAATTGTATGCAGTTTGAAAATATCAAGTGAGAGAGTGAAGAAAATGGCCAACAGAAAATACATTTTAATTATGCCCTTTTTAATAGTTGCCAGATTCTGGCAGCAATTTTGCTGTCTAAGTTCAGTTGGGCTATGACCCCTGTCCTTCCAGGGCCATGGAAGTGTCATCATTTCTGACTGGTTCAGGATGTGGAAAAGAAAGTTACATAGTTACATAGTTATTTTGGCTGAAAAAAGACACACGTCCATCGAGTTCAACCAGTATAAAGTACAACACCAGCCTGCTCCCTCATATATCCCTGTTGATCCAGAGGAAGGCGAAAACCCTTACAAGGCATGGTCCAATTAGCCCCCAAAGGGAAAAATTCCTTCCCGACTCCAGATGGCAATCAGATAAAATCCCTGGATCAACATCATTAGGCATTACCTAGCAATTGTAGCCATGGATGTCTTTCAACGCAAGGAAAGCATCTAAACCCCCTTTAAATGCAGGTATAGAGTTTGCCATAACGACTTCCTGTTTCAATGCATTCCACATCTTAATCACTCTAACTGTAAAGAACCCTTTCCTAAATAAATGGCTAAAATGTTTTTCCTCCATGCGCAGATCATGTCCTCTAGTCCTTTGAGAAGGCCTAGGGACAAAAAGCTCATCCACCAAGGTATTATATTGCCCTCTGATGTATTTATACATGTTAATTAGATCCCCTCTAAGGCGTCTTTTCTGTAGACTAAATAAACCCAGTTTATCTAACCTTTCTCGATAAGTGAGACCTTCCATCCCACGCATCAATTTTGTTGCTAGTCTCTGCACCTGCTCTAAAACTGCAATATCTTTTTTGTAATGTGGTGCCCAGAACTGAATTCCATATTCCAGATGTGGCCTTACTAGAGAGTTAAACAGGGGCAATATTATGCTAGCATCTCAAGTTTTTATTTCCCTTTTAATGCATCCCAAAATTTTGTTAGCTTTAGCTGCAGCTGCTTGGCATTGAGTACAATTATTTAACTTGTTGTCAATGAGTACTCCTAAGTCCTTCTCCAAGTTTGATGTCCCCAACTGTATCCCATTTATTTTGTATGGTGCTAGACCATTAGTACGTCCAAAATGCATGACCTTACATTTGTCAACATTGAATTTCATCTGCCATGTATGTGCCCATATAGCCATCCTATCCAGATCCTGTTGCAATATGACACTATCTTCCTGAGAGTTGATGATTCTGCACAATTTTGTATCATCTGCAAAAATAGCAACATTGCTCACTACTGCATCTACTAGGTCATTAATAAATAAATTGAAGAGCACTGGACCCAGAACAGACCCCTGTGGGACCCCACTGCTAACAGTCTCCCATTTTGAGTACGATCCATTGACCACAACTCTTTGTTTTCTGTCCATTAGCCAGTTCCCTATCCATGAACACAGACTCTTCCCCAGTCCTTGCATCCTCAACTTTTGCACCAGACTTTTGTGGGGAACAGTGTCGAAGGCCTTTGCAAAGTCCAAGTATATCACATCTACAGCATTCCCAATATCCATATTAGCATTCACTACCTCATAAAAGCTGAGCATGTTAGTCAAACAGGACCTGTCTTTAGTTGATGTTGATGTTGATGCTGAGAAATAAGATTATTTTCTACTATGAAGTCATGTATAGTATCTCTTAGTAACCCCTCAAATAGTTTGCATACAACTGATGTTAAACTTACAGGTCTATAATTTCCTGGATCAGATTTTCTGCCCTTCTTAAATAATGGGAAAACGTGGGCTGTACGCCAATCCACTGGGACTCTGCCAGTTGCAAGAGAGTCACAAAAGATAAGATAAAGGGGTTTATCTATAACTGAACTTAATTCCCTTAGGACCCGAGGATGCATGCCATCCGGGCCAGGTGCCTTGTCTATTTTTAATTTATTTAGTCTTGCCTTCACTTCTTCCTGCGTTAAGTATTTAATATTACAGTTAGAAGATTGAGACTCTTCCGCCTCTGTAGTTTGCAACAATGCTGTTTCTTTTGTGAAGACAGAAGCAAAGAAAGCATTTAATAACTCTGCCTTACCTTGGTCATCCACCATTGAGTTCCCATCCTCATCCTTTAGTAGTCCTATACAGTCAACCTTTCTTTTTTTAGAGTTAATGTACTTGTAAAACTTTTTTGGGTTAGATTTGATATCCTTAGCGATTTGTTTTTCAGCTTCAATCTTTGCCTGCCTCATTTCTTTTTTACAATTTTTATTGCACTCCTTATAATTGCTTAGTGCAGCCTCGGTCCCCTCCTGTTTTAAGACCTTATAGGCATTCTTTTTCCTCTTCATTTTATCTTTAACCTTTCTATTCATCCATAGAGGCCTTTTTTTATTCCTAGACATTTTGTTTCCATATGGGATATACATACTACAGTATTGATTGAGTATAAGTTTAAAAGCTTGCCATTTCCCTTCAGTGTCTTCCCCTTGTAGTACATTATCCCAGTTCACCAAACGTAGTGCCTGCCTAATTTGAGTGAACTTTGCTTTTCTAAAATTCATAGTTTTAGTGGTCCCGCTGCCCCGTGGCCTATCAGTCACCAGATCAAACGTTATCATGTTGTGATCACTATTTCTCAAATGTTCTTGAACCTGCACATTTGATACATTATCTGGTCTATTAGAAATGATCAGATCCAGTAACGCATTCCCCCTAGTTGGTTCAGTTACCATTTGAGTCAAGTAATTGTCCTGTAGTGCTGCCAGAAATCTGCTGCTTTTACCAGAATGGGTAGCCTCAATACTCCAGTCAATGTCTGGAAAGTTGAAGTCGCCCATAATTATGACCTCATTTTTACCTGCAGCTTTTTCAATCTGCTGTAGTAATCGCAGTTCTGCAGCTTCATTAATAAGAGGTGGCCTGTAGCATACCCCAATAAGCAATTAGCAACTTTTATTTCAACCATGAATATTTACCCAAACGGACTCCACATCTTCGCAATCTTCCTCCATCTCATCGTTGAGGACAGCTGTAAGAGAATTCTTAACAAAGAGACAAACCCCTCCACCTTTTTTCCCTGTTCTATCCCTCTCTTAAAGTGAGAGGAATATGGAGGCTGTAATATTTATTTTGTTTTAAATAATGCACATTGCTGTTCTGATTATCTGTCTCTAAAGGTGCGTACATACGCACGACAGCAGCCAATGACGGGTCCGTCGGCACCTCCCGCTGGGCGGATTTTCAGCAGACTGTAGTGCGTGTGTACGCACTGTCGGACTGATAAGACTGATGCAGCATTATCAGTCCGCCGACAGTGCGTACACATGCACTACAGTCGTCTGAATACCCGCCCAGCGGGAGGTGCCGACGGACCCGTCGTTGGCTGCTGTCGTGCGTGTGTACGCACCTTAATACTTATAGCCACAGACCCTGAAAAAGCATGCAGATCATGTGTATTGATTGAAGTGACTAGATTAGCTGCATGCTTGTTTCATGTGTGTGAATCAGACACTACTGCAGCCAACGAGATCAGCAGGACTGCCAGGCAATTGGCATTCTTTAACAGGAAATAAATATGGCAGCCACCATATACCTCTTACTTCACGTTCCCTTTAAAGACTAATTTACAAAGTAACAAACTAAAGCAGAGTAACTACATATAAAGGATTGTTAAAATAAGACTTTTACTTCATTCTGACTACTGTAAAAAACCTTATCCTACCTTACCATAAATACCCTAAATTGGCTACATTAGCTTGACTGGTGTAATGGATCATCAGCCGGCAACCATTGCTGGCTCACAAGAAGTAATAGCACATGGTCTATTGACTTGCGTTATGCCCTCATATTGCTATTTCATGAAAAGGTGGTGTGTAGCAATGGCAAATAGGTTTGAATCACCACTGATCTCCATTGTGTTCTTTGGCCATCTATCCGGGTGCTAATCAGATTGTTTGCCACTTTTATAAATTTGGTAGTCGTGGATTTTGATAGTGAGTTTCGGCTGTAATTGGCAATCATATACAAGTGGTCTTTTAAGCTGTTCACTGCTGTAATAATTCTGGTAATCAAAAAAGCTGCTGTTATTGCAGCAGATATAATGGCACTTTTCTGGCAAACAGTCAATTTGACTCCTTTTATTAATTGGGCCCAATAGATTTATTGTTTAGACGTTTTCTCTTGTGCTTGGATGCCGGTAGCCTGAATTACCCTTGGGGCTGTTCTGTCTATCACGGTCTTCAGTGAAATCTCCTTGGCTGGATTCCAGCTCCCAGTCATTTTATTCTATCAATACAATGCTGAACTTATTATAATAAGTGTGCTTATCTCTTTACAGGTGCCGTTATCCCTAACCAATCTCTATGACAGCAATACAAATACAGACATTCTTATCAGAGCACTGACATTTGCAGCAAACCTTTCTGAGAACTTGGGAAGAGAACTGCATTGTAATGGGCACTGCCACTATGAGGATGACTCTCTATATTCCCTTCTGCTCAGAGACCAGTCAGTGTTCCAGGGAAATCTGCTAGCATTATTACATCATCCAGACACAAATGTCAGAGAACAATTGGCTAGAATTGTATGCCCTCAAAGACTGACATAGCTAAGTACTTGCTATTGTTTTCCACAGTATTGATTTTTAAATGTATGTCCTCATTTCTGAGTTAGTGCAACTCGGAGAGAATAGTAATATGAGAGCTGCCATTGCAGAATTTGTGTTGGAAGTGTACCTGAAGAGAGTTTATCACTTGCAAACCACATATGTAAACTAGTGCTTTTAGCATGCAAATACCTTTCTGTAGTGTCCATTTTTTTTCCCTTGTCGTGGTCCCTGTAAACCTGTTTCAATGAATTCAACTGCTGGCCAGTTGAGTACAAGAAGCTGTTCTATGCTACATTCCACTCCCATTCACTGTCTGACTCCTCCTCATTCCCAATTCTCTCTTTTTCCATGTGTCCGAGCTCAGTGCAACAACAAGCTGTGCACCAATACAGCATGTGCAAGCAAAGCAAATACTCGTGTACCAGTACAATAGATTGCTCATGAATGGAGTTAGAACACAACACACAAATGCTCCCCTCAGTAGGTATGGAGTGCTGGTCTGAAAGTCATTCAGAGGTTAATGCCATATTACAGGTGGAGGAAGCAGTTTTTAAGATGAAAAAAATGAAGTGTACTCGATATAGCAGTGAAAAGGAGTTACAGATTGTATGACTGATACTGAATAAGGGGAATTGTTTTTATTAAGGTGCACGCTTAACTTTAGATTTGCTTTAAGGTGCAAGCTCTGAGGTTGGCATTCTGATTCTAGGTTCACGAAGACTACTATTAGTGAGGTGTTAAATGTCTACAGCCTTCACTTTTCATTTTAAAGAAGGCCTGAACTCAGAAGGCCCTCTTGGCTCTAAGAGATACACATCCGCATTAATAACCTTTAAACAAAAAAAAAAATGTATTCGTTACAGCTGATACAAATCTTCAAATAAGTCTGCACTGTTTTTATTTCCTGATTCACGAAAGCAGACATATCGTTAACAATGAGGGGTAATTAGACAGGCTAAACTCTCTAAGTTCAGGTCTACTTTAAGCCCAGGTTGCCACTTGCCAGGCAGCAAAGCTAAGATTAAAATTAAAACAATTTTGTGCTTACAGGTTTGAGTTAAATATGCTGCACCCTAGACAACATCACCAGGCACCCCATGTCAAGCACAATGAGTAGTATCAACTGCCTAAACACTTCAAATATAACTGTTTTAACGGTTGTGCAATTATTTTTTCAGTAAAATGCATACATTATTGTAAAGTATTTACTGGGCAAAGCTGCACATACAGACACATGGGCTTTTTACCAGTACAGTGCCCTACTGTAAATGACATATTCTTGTGCACTTAAAGGCCCATACACACGTCGGATTTTAGCGAACGACCCGTCGTTTGAACGTTCCGTCGTTCGGACGTTTCCGCGTCAAATCCGACGTGTGTGCAGACTATCGTTCGGGTGATAAGACTGGTTACCAGCGATCCGCCCGGCGGATCGTTGGTAACCAGTCTTATCACCCGAACGATAGTCTGTACACACGTCGGATTTGACGTGGAAACGTCCGAACGACGGAACGTTTAAACGACGGGTCGTTCGCTAAAATCCGACGTGTGTATGGGCCTTAACTCACACTAGGGTTAACTCCTCTAGCTGTCTATCTAGCAGTGTAGTCTAGTCATCTATCCTATTTTCTCAAACCTCTGAGAATGTGATACAGAAGTCCTGATCACTGGGATCATGCTCTGCACACAGCTTTTTCCTGCCCACCCAGATAAAATTTGTTGCTATCCTCTCCACAACCCCCCCACCCCCCACAAAACACACACCACCTTCCTGAACTGGGGACCTCTCACATGTAAAAGGTGACTGCTGAGGCCTCCCACACATGCACTTACTATATGAACTGTTGTGAGCTGCAATGCTGGTAAGGCACAAAAAAGTATTTGATCAGCTGTACTTGCCACCTGCAGCAGCTACATTCACCACATTTAATAAGTAATTCAGAATATACACATGTGGGGAGGCAGTAGTGAATCCTGATGACACACTGTACTAGTGCAGCAGCTGTACATAATGTGTTCTGTGCAGGGGTAATTATGAGTCGTGGCCTGCCTCCTATTGTGAGTCCGGACCTCATTCAAGCACTGACACTTGGCAAGAGCACTGCATGATGTGGGTGGTCCTGACTCACTGAAATGCATGTCCAAGGGGAAGAACAGCATAAATAATGACCAATCCCTGTATTCTGCATTTCCTACACATACACGCTTGTAACCTACCCCCAATGTGTAACTCACTAAATGACCCTATACCATTTACCAGCTGCTCCTGAGCATGTGTGTGCAGACCTTCTCTGACCCTACTTTTATTCCAATGGTCCTTGCTGCATAATTTTCCACTAATTCCGCCATACCTCCCTTTTCTCTCTACTGCACATTGTAAGGAGAGAAGTGGTGAGGGGGCTGCTGTTACAAAGGTAGAGTGGTTGGTGGCAAATGGAGACTTGCAACATGTACAGTATTTCACAACTGCTATGCTTCCGTATCATTCTACCAAATCCCTTCATTTATCTCTAGCTGTATTACTTAGCATAACCTGCCTTATGCCAAACTGTAACCACCCCACCTTATGCCTATTCTTCCCAACTCCATGCAATGGATAGCCCTAACCTTGTGGATTATAAAATGATGCATAACAAATCTGTATATGTATTTTTAATTTATTTAAGGGTGCCTGAAGCTATTATTTTTGTTTATGTACACTTACTGCTGTCTATGGACTCCAGTGTCCCTCCTGCTCACCACTCCAGTATGTTGTAGTAATCGACAAGCCGAGCAGTTTTTCTGTCTTCCTGGAGAGCCTGCATTTTTTTTTTACTTTGCATACATGGTTAGTGACATGAATAAGCATTTTTTTACTGTGCGTGTGTGTTCCTGAATAAATTATGCTTAGTAAAAATGGATTTATGTACGAAGGAAAGGAGCTGTGCACAAACCTATCACTTAACTGGGCATGCAAGGTACACAAATTTGCATATATCCAGTTCTAATGCACTTTGATCATGGCCACGGACGCTTTTGTTTTAGCATCATGGGAACACATGCTAGGGAACAGAGGGCACAAGGAAGGCCAGGGACAGGTGTAATTTATTTCATTTACTGGACCACCATACTTATTTTAAAGTGAACCTGAGGTGGCAGGGAAAAAATACTTGCCTAGGTAGAGCAAAGTCTTTGGATAGTCAAGGCTTCCCATGTCTTGGCCCCCACTGTTGCCATACATGGACCCTTTGAACATATCAGATGTGTTCTTGTGGCAATGCTTCCTGCCGTGTACGACCGTGGCTTTGCTGCTTCAGCACAGTATCCAAAGCCGATTGTCTAATAGTGGCTCCATGCTACTGCACTGGCACGGTCGTTTGACACACTTGTGCACGAACGAGAGCCTGGACACAAATTAAAAGATGGTCTTGGCCAATGGCAGTGAACTTGAGGATGTGAGAAGCCTTTGGAGGATCTAGAGGTTTCCCACTTCATAGGTAACTTGTTTTCTTCCGCCTTGCGTTTGCTATAACTTTGGGCTTAGTTCAGGTTTGCTTTAAAAACATTGGGGAATGTTTGGAAATTGTTAATATTCAGTTACGAAATGCACCTAGAAGGTAATGTGTTCTAGAAAATACGTATCACACAGTGTGTGGCGTAGTTGCTAAACACTCGTTCATAGAATGGGATAAGAGAGAACTGCACTGTGGGAGGATTCTGTCCCACGTTTGTGCAGATAAAACAGAGCTTCACTGTTCTGCAGAGATGGTCTTTGTTTTATAGACCACAATCCCTTAGACACACTTGTTATAAATGAATGTTTTGTAATGCAAACAATAAAGATGTATAACGAACAACTGATTGTTTTCTTGTATGGCTTCTATCACAAAACAAAAATAGTCACAGATTATCTCTACAGTAGTTGTAAGAAAAAACTACTACTACTTTGATGGGAAATTACACTTGTTGGGAAAACCTCATTTTAGTATGGTGTTATACTGTATATTGCAAGGATTAATGGAAAAAGCACAGGAATTTTCACCACAAAGCTGTAGCCTAGACCAGAGCTTTGTGGTGAACATACCTGTGCGCTTTGCTTATGGCAACCATAGGTCTTGTTTAAAATCAGTCATGTAAATGTAACAGTTAATAGCAGCACCAATGTATTGGGATAAGCAACAGTGTACACTGGCGAATTGAAATGCACAAGACTTTCTGTACCTTTGCACAATAACTTGAGCTTTAACCCCTGGCATAAAAAACCCACAGGCTACAAATACCCTCTCATTAGGGATAGTCAATGGGATGATGATAATTTGGAGTTTATGCAAATTGTATGTTAATTTTAGGTATCTTGGAAATAGACCTTCTGCATTAGGTTTCAATATTGTTATTGAATGCATTTTAATTGGTCCACTTCCAAGCTTGCATCAAGTTTTAGCATCACACTGACCATCCATAATTGTCATGACTCACATCTGTTCATGTATTTAAATTATTAAGAGTTGTTTCACACCCAAAAACACTTTGTGATTTTGGAGCGATTTAAATAAAAGTGATTAGGTCTGGGGCCCACTGGCAGCGCTTTTACAGCACTTGCTGATTGCCATCGATCAGCAAAAGACTTGCATTAATGGAACCCTATGGGGGTGGATTTCACAGCAGTATCGCAAAAGCGCTGCCTGCTGTAATTTTGTGATTGATCTGGAGTGATCGTATACAAGGCAATCTGCAAAATTGTAGTATTTCCGCAATTTGGAAATAAGTGTTTTTCAAATCTGTGTCCTCTAGTGGGCTCAACGCCTTAAAGGATATCTGATACGAAATAACTCAGGATTTATACTTGCTTAGAGCTTCCTTCATCCTCCTTGAAGCTGCTTGGTCCCTCAACGGCTCCCTGTGCCACTCCTGTTCCTTGGTGGACGGCTCGGTACTCTGACCGAGTTGCACATGTCTCAGGTTTCTTCTAAAGCAAATCTGAAGCGAAGATAAACTTATGATATAATGAAATGTACCGTATGTGTACTATGGCTAATAAACAGAACCTTAGTAGCAGAAGTCTTATTTTTTTCCAGTACAGGAAGAGTTAAAGTTGTCTATGCAAAAGAGCTTCTCTGGGCTAGTTTACTAACTTGGTGAACTCAGGGCTTGTTCACACTAAGAGCAATTTCGCTTTTTTTTGTTTTTGTTTAACCACTTCGGGACCAGCACCCTCTGCCCCCTTAAGGACTAGAGGGTGCTGGTCCAGTAAACCGCTGCTTCCCGACAAATCCGCCGCTCCCGACTGTCACGCCGCTCTGTCCCCGCCGCAGGGGACAGAGCGGCGGTATGACGGCAGAGTGCTGTGCGCTAGTCAGGAGCCGCTTTCATTGGCTCCTGACCATGTCACTCCATGTAAGCCAATCGGAATGGCTTACATGAATGACAGGGCCACGAGCCAATGAAAACTGCTCCTGCCCGGCTCACAGTGCTCTGCTGTCACAGAGGCGGCAGGGCAGCGTATTGCGGCAGAGATCGAGCGGCAGGGATGGGCAGTCAATGGGACGCAGAGTTTACGTCAGGTCAGAACCGCAGCACCCCCTGCCCATCGTAGATTTATACTGTGGCGGTCCGCAGGTAGTTAGGCGCTGGTGATTTTTAAGTGTTCTCACATGAGCGATGAGCTTTCTATCCAATTGCGAACGTGGCTCCTGCACTATTTTCAGAGCGTTTGCGATTCAATAGAAACGATAGGCAAATCGCTAAGCGCTTGAAAAGGCGTTTTCAAAAGCTACTATTGTATTTATTCATTTCTGGGGCAAAGGGTTCACTTCCAGACTGATGTCAGGAAGTGGGGGGGAAAAAAGCTACACAAAAGCGCTTTCAAAATTGCTCAAATTGCTCATCGCTTGCGATGGCATTGGCAATTTATAATGTGAACAAGGCCTCAGTCCTGTTTTCTAAATAGCTTAACCTTCTGCCGCCCGCGTCACGCCAATTGGCGTAAAGTCCTGGGGCTCTATTTTGCATGAGATCGAGCGCATGGTGCGCGTGCATCTCATGCACGGAGGGCGGAGCTCCGCCCCGCCTTCAGTCTCCGAGCGGCTATTGCCGCTCGGGAGACTGTTAGACGGCGATCACGCCGTCTATTTACTTGGTGCAGCGCTGCGATGAGCAGCAGCGCTGCACTGGGGACAGCCGTGTGACACGGCTGTCCCCATGGGGGACAAGAGAGCGATCGGCTCTCATAGGCAGAAGTCTATGACAGCCGATCGCCATAATTGGCCGGCTGTGGGGAGGAAGGGAATACATTTAAAGAAACGGGTTTTTAGAAAAAACAAACAAAACCATAATATTTATTTAAAGAAAAATAAACATGGGGGGAGCGATCAGATCCCACCAACAGAGAGCTCCGTTGGTGGGGAGAAAAGGGGGGGGGAAATCACTTGTGTGCTGAGTTGTGCGGCCCTGCAGCTTGGCCTTAAAGCTGCAGTGGCCAATTTTGCTAAAAATGGCCTGGTCACTAGGGGGGTTTAGCCCTGCAGTCCTCAAGTGGTTAAAGAGAACATGAGACAAGTAGCGTCTCAAGTTCCATACTTACCTGTGGCTTAAGGCCGGTCATTCCTCGGCATGTCCAGTCACCCACAATTGTGCCCGAAAGCTTGGCCAAGTTGCACTTCATTGCGCATGCGAGGACAGGCACGCTCCCTCGTCACGGTTCCATCCCTGTGAGTGTTCTGTGCCTGCTCAGTAGTACTGCACAAGTGCAGAACGCTCCTACGGGAACGCACATGGCGGGATCGCGCTTGTGTGACAGGGTGCAACTTGGCCAGGCTTTCAGGCACTATTTCGGGTGAGAGGAGCCACCCGGGGAGATGGCGAGGGATAAGCGGCCTTAACCCCCTTGCCGGTGCAATTCCCGCGGCAAGGGGGCAGCGCAGCAGTTTTTTATTTTTTTTAAATCATGTAGCGAGCCCAGGGCTCGCTAAATGATAGCCGCTGAGCAGCGACATCCCCCCACCCACTCCGATCGCTTCCGGCGATCTGAGTAAGCAGGAATTCCCGTTCAGAACGGGATTTTCTGCTGGGCTTCCCCGGTCGCCATGGCGACGGGGCGGGATGACGTAATGTACGTCAAAGGGAATCCCGATCCACCACTCAGCGCTGCCTGGCACTGATTAGCCAGGCTGCGCATGGGGTCTGGGGGGGTAAGATCAAAAAGTGTTCTTGGTGTGAAACAGTCCTAATGCCACATTCAATGGTGTGGGGTAATTGCCGATTTGTATTGCAGCTTACTGCAATGCAATGTTCAGTGTGGCAGGTATGTTGCGGTATTGCAATGCAGTTAACAGTAGAAATTAACCCTACTTTTCATTGATTGTATGCTTACCAGTGGCGTAGGGATCACCACAGCAACGATAGCAGCTGCTGTGGAAGTCACAGGGAGGTCCAAATGAGATTTGGGGGTCTGCCCCTTCAAATGTGCAGATCATCTGCAGCAATAACAGCAGCTTTCAGCTGGAGTCAGACTCTCCAGTGTGCATGCAGGCCGCCCTGCCCCCTTCCTAACCAAGCACGCACGGAAGTTCTGCAAGCCAGTCATTCGGCAGTCTCCGTGAAGGTAGAGCTGCGGCCAGCGGCATATCTAGAGGGATGCAGGTATGGCATGTTTCGTGGGCGCCTCGTACTAGGGGCTCTGCTTCATAGCATTCCTAACGTTTTACATTCTAGTTATAACTGGGGGGTAGTCTACTGCCTGGTTACATTATTTAAGACGAGAAGCTGCCCAACTGTTATTTAGGGAATATGTATAGGCTGACCTTCTGCCATACTTCTAACAGGTAGAGCCAGATTAAAGGGAACCTGAAGTGAGTAAAATTATTTAAAATAAACATGTGAGGTAACTTCAAATGAACATTACAGTTACCTTGCCATCAGTTCCTCTCAGAATCTCACCATTTTATTCTGACAATGATCCCTCCCAGTTCTGACATTTCGTCAGAACTGAAATATATCAGTTATATATCAGTTTGTCAGTTATAGCTGAGAGGACAACTGATGTGCCAGGTAATGTCTGTTTCCCTATGGCTCAAATGGGCAATGTTACAGTTTAACCGTGTGCTGACCAAGAAGATGTTATGGGGTAATGGCCATTTTCAAAATGGAGGACAGAGAATTCCATTGATCATAGTGGACAAATGGGATGCAGGAGAGGAGGAAGAGATTGAGGAGTAGACTACATCGGAGGTAAGTATGACTTCTGTATATTTATTTTGACTTTTAATTTTCAGTTCAGGTTTTCTTTAAAGGGGAACTGAAGAGAGAGGTATATGGAGGCTGCCATGTTTATTTCCTTTTAAACAATACCAGTTGCCTGGCAGCCCTCTGCCTCTAATACTATTAGCCATAGCCCCTGAACAAGCATGCAGCAGATCAGGTGTTTCAGACTTTTTAAAGTCAGATCTGACAAGACTAGCAGCATGCTTGTTTCTGGTGTTATTCAGATACTACTGCAGAGAGATAGACCAGCAGGGCTGCCAGGCAACTGGTATTGATTAAAAGGAAATACATATGGCAGCCTCCGTATACCACTTCAGTTCCTCTTTAAAGAGAACCCGAGGCAGGGTTCTCACAACAAAATCCACATACAGAGGCTGGGTCTGCCTATAGAGCCCAGCCTCTGTTGCTAATCAGATCTCCCCAAAATCCCCCCTGCGCTCGGCAATACCCCATAAATGACAGCTGCGCTACCGACACGCAGCTTGTCAGCAGCGGCTGTGTTTACCTTTAGAACGTCAGTCTCTGCTCTCCCCCCGCCTCCTGCATCACTCCAGTCCCGCCCGCGTCCCTTCCCTCCCTGCTGATTGGAGGGAAGGGATGTGGGCGGGGACAGCTCTGCAGGAGGCGGGGGGATCGCAGAGAGTGACGTTATAAAGGTAAACACAGCCGCACAGCGCGGCTGTAATTTATGGGGTCTGGCTGAGCACAGGGGGAATTTAGGGGGGGGATCAGATTAGCAACAGAGGCTGGGCTCTAAAGGGAGAGCCAGCCTCTGTATGGGGATTTCGTTGGGAGAACCCCGCCTCGGGTTCTCATTAAGGCCAAATGGGGTCCTAAGCAAAATAGCTGATCTGGGCCCCCCTCCCTCAAGCCACCTCTTGTCCCCCTCTGTTCCCTTTGTGCATCCACTTGTGCCTCTGTGTTCCCTCTGTGCGCCACCTCATCACTCTCCCTGTGCTCTGCCTTCATGGCCCCCTTCTGCCATTACTCACATTGCCCCGTTCCAATGTTGAAACTTGCCGCTCAGCTCCAATCACCACAGTTACTTCTGTCCAGCACTTCTGACATCATGATGCACGTGCTCAGTAAAAGGAACCACTTGCACACATTTTTCGTTTGTGCATGGGTATTTTCTTTGAGCATGCATGGTCCCTGAATTTGTGCATGCTCTGTAAAAATGTGCTTTTTCACAGCTCTGACTGGTGCGTGAATGCAGCTGACTATGGGAGGGTACTTACAGAAAACTACCCAACAGTGAAATAGAAGAATTGGAAATAATGGAAGGGAAGAGATATATATATATTTGACATTCTGCAGCACTTTACAGAGTACATCGTCATGTCACTGACTGTCTTCAGAGGAGCTCAATCTAATCCTAACAGTCATAATCTAATTAATCTTACCATAGTCTATGAGGGGGGGGGGGGGGGGCACTTTGCTATGGGGTCCTATGATTTCTGGCTACTCCCCTGATGCTTACATTGTACCCTACGCAATGCAAGCATAACTTCTGGCGCCACTGTCCCGATCCGTTGTGTACTTGCTGTCACAGGGAACACAATGCAATGGTGACTGTAAATGTGCCCTAAGCATAATTTTGATACAGGTTTGTTTCAAGAATGCAGTGTGCAAAGTACAATCCTCTGCTAAACACAGTGTATAGAGAGAAACCAAATACTCAGAGTAAACTTTTATTTTTTCTGTTTAATATTTACATAAAGTTCATTCCAGTCAGTTATAAATCAGTACTTATTTAGTTACACTTACTGACAAGCTATAATGAAAGAGGATCAGAGATATTTCATTCAACATATTTACCCATCATTAACAATGCCTTTACTGCACACCCACTAATAATTATCACATTCTAATCTCAAAATCCTCATATTTCAAAATCACAAGTGGAATTGGATGTGTGCTATTCTGTAATGTACAGGAAAGTGAAGTTACAACACTATCCTTTGCATTTGGGGTTTGATTTGACAAATTTGGTAGGTCATAAATGGGGATATAAATTTTATAACAATACTATCATTTACCAGTGTATAAAAATAAATGTTAATTCCCTTCATGGTTCACAAAATATAATAGCATTTATTCAAACAAACACCCAGCCTTATCAAGTAAGGCAGTGCAAAGTACAGTGTGCAAATTAATTACGACAGCAATAAGTCAGCTCTGTAAAACAAGCATTGTTATAAACATCAATGCCACATATGTAGAACACCACTGGCTTTTCTTCATTTATCAGTCATCAGATGGAGTGATGATATTCAAATGAAAGGAGAGAAATGAGGAATATAGCATCACTGACTTTTTTTTAAATGCTACAAGTTGCTCTTGCGGTGTTCTGCTAGCTGTAATACTTTCTTGAATCACTGATGAAGAATAATTATAAAGGTCAGCTGTTATAACTCCACCTGCAGTAAACTAGTTTCAGGTGTGCAATTTAGAAAGTATTAATGCCAAATAACAGAAGTAATCTAAAAGTTTTTTCTCCCAATTCAGGGGTAACCTGAAGCCAATGTAGACACAGGGCTCTATTCACAAAGCATTACTGCATTCGGTAATGCTCAAAACAGATGGTTTTACACATCACCTTCCCAAATTACAATTCATTAAACCTATCACTGCACAGAAAATCATAGTTCCCGACTAGTGAGGTAAATTACTGACTTGTGTGGTAATTACCTCAAGAAATGTCAATTCACAAAGATTTCTGCATTTCATTTACTGGGCAAAAGTGTCCGGTATGTTTCTCCAACTCACAGCAGCCGCTAACTCGCTCTCCCCAAGCTGTCTCTGTGTGGTGGATTTAACAGACAGCCTTTGGGGAGAGCTAGGCAGCCTGCTTCTCAGGCCAGAAACCCACTAGGAGCGATTTCTAATCGCTAGTGATTTGAAAAAGCTCATGCTAATGCAATGCTATGAGGGATTTTTATAATACCACATCGCTCAAGTGGGATCACACCCATAGCATTACCTTTGCAAGTGCTTTCAAATCGCAAAACGCTCAGAAAATCACTCCTAGTGGGTTTCTGGCCTCACTGTGATTTGATGCGAAGGGGTATCAGGAGGCGTACATTTGAATACGGCGCTGGTAGACTTGGGCGCAGGATCCAGCTGTTAAATGGCTGGTCCTGCTTCTGCACAAGTCCGGGGCGTTTTAATTACTATTCCCCCTCCAGGCCGACATGGATAGTGGGGGAATGAAATAATTCGGCTTCCAGCGATCGCTGGAGGCCGAATTATTGTGTTTTTTAAACAACTTCGGCTCCGTCTTCTGACGGAGCCGACCTTCCTCACTGAGCGCCGCTATAGACTGATTCCTATTACAGTCTATGGCGGCGCTGGCTGCGCCCAAAGCTAGCAGCGCTGAAAAGCACTGCTCCGTATCAGGAGGGTCTTTCAGTGTTTCAAAGCAGAGGAAGCTGACAATTCTGAGGGCTTTCCTGCATCCCTTTAGATGTGCAAATCTGTATTCTAGCTTACAAAAGAGATCCCCCCTGGTTTCTGCAGCACATCTAAAGGGATAGCTGAGAGGCACAGGACAGAAAACCTCTGAGTGATACATACAGCTCCCTGCCTGCCCGCTGCCCTGCTACACACTGGTAAGTGACACTTTCCCGAGCAGGACTTAGTGAATTGAGGCATGTTTCTTCGGCAAATTACCAAACTTCTGCCTCACGCAGGAAAACTTTTGTGAATTTGGAAAAAAAAAAGTGTAAAATACAAAATGAGGTATTTTACCTAATTGCCCATTGTGAGAAGCCATTGATGTGTCACGGCACACGGGTTAGAAACTACTGGTCTATGGGGAAGTCTGACCAGCTGAAAACAGCAGAGGAGCTAGAGAGTGAGAGCTCTGATGTGAGAGGACAGCTTCCTGAGATGAAAGGAGGCTCCGCACAACTGCCCTATGGAGAATCGCACTGGCTGGTAAGCCGTGCAGTGAGTGCTGAACTTACATGCACTAGCCCTGCTGTTTATAATTAAAATCTCTAAATATGCATCAATATGCCTTAAAGGGAAGGTCCAAGCAAAATAAAAAAATGAGTTTTACTTACCTGGGTCTTCTACCAGCCCCATGCAGTGCCCTCGTAGTCACTCACTGCTGCTCCAGTCCCCCGCTGGCAGCTTGCCGACTTTCGGAGGTCGGCGGGCCGCATTGCGTACATTTTTACGCATTCCCGCTGATGCAGGAACATTAACACAAACATTTTTACGCGTTAGTGGTGCAACACGTAAAATGTACGCGTTGCACTACTAACGCGTAAAAATGTATGTGTTAATGTTCCTGCACTAGTGGGAATGCGTAAAAATGTATGCAATGCGGCCCGCCAACCTCCGAGGTCGGCAAACTGCCAGCGGGGGACTGGAGCAGCAGTGAGTGACTATGAGGACACAGCATGGCTGCATGGGGCTAGTAGAAGCCCCAGGTAAGTGAAACTCATTTTTTTATTTTGCTTGGACCTTCCCTTGAAGGTGTGACCATAAAGTATGTCACTGGTACATATTACAGTATCCTGAACTAACAAGTCTATCTGTACTATATTTCTTATTCAATCTGCAGCTAGCTAATCATTTTCAAAATAGACAGTGAGCTCAAGCTGCTCTTCTTTGCAACCTTGTCAACAGTACTCTTGTATTATAGGAATAAAGATGGGCCAGTTAAATGCAACTGCTGGTGATATAAATTTACCCAATTCCAAATGGCATGCAATTGGAAATAGCTTGAACAATGAACATCATTGATCATCTCTCTATTGAAGTACTGTTGCCATGAGACTGCCCAGAAGCTCCCACACCTTGATGCACACATAATGTCCTGCACAGAGCAGAAGCACTTGTAACTAATTTTAAACACCTGGACAAATCCATCATCTGACAGCACACTCCTATGTGAGACACACACACACACACACACACACACACACACACACACACACACACACACACACACACACACACACACACACACACACACACACACACACACACACACACACACACACACACACACACACACACACACACACACACACACACACACACACACACACACACACACACACACACACACACACACACACACACACACACACACACACACACACACACACACACACACACACACACACACACACACACACACACACACACACACACACACACACACACACACACACACACACACACACACAGCTGTGGGACACTCCACTCTGTATTATTGAGATCCTGACGTTTGCAGAAAGTAATTTGTATTCAGGACTACTGTAAGTCTCAGGATGTAATGGTTTCTGTACACTTTACCTTCAAATGTTTACATGATGGTTTTACAAATGAATATTGTACGTTTTCCCTTGAAACTTGTTCTTCTTTAACAGGTGGAGTTAGGAACTCTTTATACTCATAGTGGCAGTTCTTAGGAGATATTACATTTCATTAAGGCTTCTTACACACAGGGACGTTACAGGCGCACGTTAGTGCAGCCTGTAACGCTCCCCCAACGCACAGCAATGTAACACAAGTGGGCTGTACACACTGCCCACGTTGCATTACATTGTAACGCAGCAAAGTGCTGCATGCTGTGCGTTCTAGGCGGCTAAGCCGCGTTAGAATGTTTGCACATGCTCAGTCATGTTGGGGAGGAGGGGAGAGCGGCCGGGCACATGGCTAATTAATATTCACTGCACTCAGTGACGTGCAGTGTTTACTTCCTGGAGCGGCGGCTCTGTGCGGCGATTGACCGGGCGGGACCACGTGATGCCGCATGCGTCCAAGAGTACGCATCACGGACGCCAGAGTGAGCTGCACAACGCGGCTCACTCCGACGTCCACACCAGAGAGCACCAGGCGTTGCGTTAGGGGCACGTTATGTGCCCTATAACGTCCCCTAAACGCAGCGTCCTGGTGTGTCACTAGCCTTACAGGATTGATTTGTTGTATCACTTATAACCATTCATAAAGCAATTCTACATCATTTAGAATGTGGATGGTCCTGAGTAGCAACTGCCTTTGGTCCATAATGCAGCCTCATTTACAGATGCTGAGATGGCTCATAATAGTGTTTGGCAACAGATCTGACCTATGCTCTAGTATCTCTGAATGGAGGCACCCTGTAAGGGTAAGCATCCCTTGGGACCATGGAGGCCCCCTCCCCTGCACAAAACGGTTAAGTTTTAAAAATTCGAATGAGATACTGCTGTGGATTTCTATTTGCAGGTTCATTTGGATAAATAAGAACTCTCACTGGCTGGGACTCCCTGGTGTTTACAGTGTCATACCCAATCAGCTTTCGG
This sequence comes from Hyperolius riggenbachi, assembly GCF_040937935.1. Lineage (NCBI taxonomy): Eukaryota > Metazoa > Chordata > Amphibia > Anura > Hyperoliidae > Hyperolius > Hyperolius riggenbachi. The sequence continues at coordinate 260,050,312 of NC_090648.1, forward strand.
CTGGGGCTATATATGCTGGACGGGTCCCCTGGCTGAGCTCACCCTTTCAGGAACTGAAGATCTCTGAAGATGTCCAGCCTGCTTGCTGAGCTGCTGCGCCGCGTCCAAGCTGAGGATGGAGAGGATTGGATCCGGGCTTGTCTCCAGTCACCTTCCTCCCGGTCCCCGGTGGATGTCCTGTCATCTCCTGGATGTGCCCCCCCTGGATCGCTCCTGTCTGCGGATGTCCTTTCCGATGAGGAAGAAGCGGTGGCTGCCGGCCCGTCTGCCCCTGCTGGCGAAGAGGAACTTTCTGCACCGCCGCCGTTGAAGAGGGGACGGATTTCCAGGATGCGCCCTGCTGAGGAGGCACTTCCGGCCAAGCGCTCCAGGAAGCCTAAAAGGCTGTATTCTCCTGCTGCGCAAGGCGGAAGTATGGGCAATCCTTCTACCGTTCCGCAATCGAATGGGAGGAGCCATGGGCCGGAATCGGCCGGGTCCCGACGTCGCCCTGGCGGTAAACCTGCGCAGGCCTCTCACGGCTCAACTTTGAAAAGAGTGAGCGTTGAGCTACAGAGTGCCCCAGGTCCTACCCCCCCTGCACCTGAGCCTTCTCCTGTTCCTCTGGTCCATCCAAGATCTGCTGTGACAGATGTGGCGATCCTTGCTCCTGAATCGGACATGGGTAAGAACAATTTTTCTGTTCATTTTGAAAGTATTGCTGAATTGTTAGAGAAGGTGTTAGATCGTTTACCCCCGCTGTGTCTCCTTCTCCTGCTCCGGTTTCCTCTCAGGTTCCCAATATTACCCCTGCAAGTGTGTGGCAGCCTGCTACGCAGGAGCTGCAACTATCTCAGCCCAATATTAGATCTGGGATCTCTGAGCAAGTGTATAAGGAAGCAATGTGTTGTCCCGTCTCCCCTTTGGGCTACCATTTACCCCTGACAGTTAAAGAAAAAATATGGAAGGGAGAATATATTGATATTCTTTCTCTTCTCCCATTTGCAAAGGATTACTCCAAAGAAAAGAAGGAAGGGGATCACGAGCGTAAAAGGAGCATTCCACGCTCTTTTAATAACTGGCTGCAGGCTTTCACTATTTTTGCCGGGGTTTTGGGGGAAAAGAAACCGGAGCTCTGTTCAGCCCTTTTCCAGCACCTCGACATTGTTTTTGAAGCTTACAGAAACTTCGGAGGTTTTGGCAGGTTAAACTACAACGAGGGGTTTAGACAAAAGCTGTCTGTTTACCCCGATTTAAAATGGGGTTTGAAAGACGTAGGTCTTTGGTTAATTTTGACCCTCCCGCAGAAAACACAACCTCAAAAGAATGGCATGTTGTCTCAGGGCAACACCAGTGCCTACTAAAAAGGTACCTGTTTTTTGTTTAATGAATCGCAGTGCCGTTTCGCAGCTAATTGTAAATATAAGCATGATTGTGCTTTTTGTGGGGGTAATCATCCTATGCTGCGTTGTTTTAAAAAACTCCAGCAGCAACCTCAAGCTCAGCAGAAAGAGCTATTTCTTAAAGTACCAGACTCCAGTGATCTGGTCAAGGGTACTCCCATGGCTAGAAACTTACCCAAATCCTATGAGTCGCAAGTTGCTAAATGATGGCTTTACTAATGGGTTTTAATATCCCGCCTTTGAAGGTTTGGGTTTGTGGTGGGCTAAAAATTCTACATCCATAGCCCCTCTCCAATCTGTTGTACAGCAGAAATTAGACAAAGAAATAGAGGCGGGCAGGGTGGCGGGCCCTTTTGAAAATTTCCGACTATCTCCTATTGGGTTAGTACCCAAAAAGGAGCCCGGGGAATATCGTCTAATTCATAACCTTTCCCTCCCGCAAGATGTCAGTAAACGATAGCATTTCCCCGGCGGAAGCAAAAATTTCCTACCTATCATTTGATGAAGCTATCAGTGTTCTAAGTAAATTCGGCCCAGGGGCACTGTTAGCGAATGCAGATATCAAAGCAGCTTTTAGACTTTTGCCTTATTTCCCCCCTTAGTTTTAATTCCCTAGGTTTCCAGTTCAATGGCCAATTTTATTTTGACAAGGCCCTTCCCATGGGTTGCTCCTTGTCATGCCGATATTTTGAATGCTTTGCAACATTCTTGAGCTGGGCGGCTAACCAGGGTCTCCAGGGAAGAATACTTCATTATTTGGATGACTTTTTAATGGTTGGCCCTCCTGCTTCGGAGTGTTGCGGCAGCCTTTTAAACAATTTCCAGTCTCTTATGGAAAATTTTGGTGTTCCTTTGGCCCAAGAAAAAACAGTCCCCCCTTCCACCTCCCTAATTTTCTTAGGTATTACTATAGATACAATGGCTGGGGAATTTAGACTCCCCCAGGAAAAGATCTCTAAACTTCAGTTATCTATCAAAATGCTTAAGGCAAAAAAAGCCACGGTAGGACAGATTCAATCGCTTTTGGGTCTGTTAGCTTTTACTACCAGGATTATGCCTATGGGCCGTGTATTTTCCCGCAAGCTAGCTTTGTCTATAGCAGGCCTATAATCTAAAACTTGCCACGTTCGAATCCTCAGGGAAGTTAAGCAAGATTTACTTGTTTGGGCAGATTTCTTACAGCGGTACAACGGGAGGTACTATGTGGCAGCAACCGTTTGAGGCCGCATCCGCCCTTCAGTTGCATACCGATGCAGCGGGATCTATTGGTTACGGGGTTGTTTGGGGGCCTAATTGGTCAGCTGACTCCTGGCCCGACGACTGGGTCACATCTGGCGTCACAAAGAGTATCGTGCTTTGTGAACTGTTCCCTGTGGCGGTAGCATTGGCATGCTGGGGCCCCTTGTTTCGCAATAGGCGAATTCTTTTCCACTCCGATAACAAAGGAGTAGTATATGCACTCAATTTCTTGGCTTCCAAATCCCTTCCGGTTATTAAATTATTATGTTTCATTGTTTTATTTTGCCTGGAATACAACATCTGGGTAAAAGCTCAGTATGTCCCTGGTAAATTAAACGTAGTCGCTGACGCGTTATCGCATCAGCAATTCCACAGATTCCGTGCCCTGTGGCCAGGAGCGAGCCCCTTTGGGACCCCATGTCCGAGCGGCTTATGGAAGTTGGTTTGAGTTCTCTTGAGGTACCTTTAAGAGCTTCTGTCGCTTCTACAACCTGGACCGCCTACTCGGCTGCATTCATGGAATGGTATGTCTTTTGTAAATATAAACATGTTTCCCCTTGGTCCGATGATGTAAATTTAATAACTCAGTTCTTAGTGGTTTTAATTAGTAAAAAAAATTCCTTTCACACTGTCCAGAACAATTTCAGGTATCTCATTCTTCAGAAAATTGAAGGGTGCTCGCCCATTTTCTTCTTTCTTCATGGTGAAACAAGTACTGAAAGGGGTGCGTAGATCATCTCCAATTCAGAATTCTAGAAGGCCGATCTCCTTTGAAATGTTGCTTAAACTATTGCAAGCTATGCCTCTGATTTGTTTAAATTCGTTTGAATCCCTTCTGTTCCAAACAGCCTTTGCCCTTGCTTTTTTCGGAGCATTCCGCATGTCGGAATTGGTCTCCAGGTCCAGGCATGTCCAATCGGGCATCAAGACGTTTCAAATTACCCATAACGAGTTGCGTATTTTTCTCCAAAGGTCCAAAACCGATCAACAAAGTTTAGGGCGTTGGATATCTCTGCACACCCTCCCCGGTTCGGTAGCTTGCCCGGTCAGCCTCGCCAGTAAATTTGCATCCTTACGCCCGCAGGGTGACGTTTTTCTTTGCCACGAAGATTTGTCCCCTCTAACCATCTTCCAATTTAACGTGGTTCTTGGCCTAGCGAAGAAAAAATTGGGTTGGGACCATCTGTACATCACTTCACACTCCTTCCGCATCGGTGCAGCGACGGAAGCGGCGTCCCGGGGCCTTTCGGAGGATTCCATCAAGGCAATTGGCAGATGGGATTCTTCTCGATTTAAATTGTATATCCGCCCTAATTTGGTTTCTCACTAAAGTAACGATTTCTTTTTCAGATCATATATTCCAGGTCTGGATCATCGGACACTCGTTTGCATTTTGGGCTAACAGACATGCTTTGATCAGGCCTTACTGGCCTAACCTAGGCCTGCCCCTTTCCCGAGTTAACATCACCTGGGGTGGTGTCCGTGGCCTGCCATGGGATGCGGTATGTGAGAAAGCTACCCAAATGCGCATTTCTTGCCCCTCACCAGACTGTATCATCATCCACACAGGTGGCAATGACGTTGGTTCAATCAGTGCAATCGAACTTTTGCACCGAATTAAATACGACGCTCTCCGTTTAAAAAACATTTCCCGGAGTGATTGTGGTATTCTCCGAAATCATTCCCCGTCGGGTCTGGCTTTCCCCCGGAAGGACTTTCCTCTTCCGGGTGAGAAAACGCATCAACAAAGCTTTGGCCTCTTTCCTTCCTTCCCTGGGGGGGGGGGGGGGGGGGGGGGGGGTTCTTTCAGGCATTTGGAGCTGGAAGAAGGCCACCAAGGTCTTTACCGTAACGATTTAGTGCATTTAAACGAGATCGGCCTTGATATTTTTAATATGGGTCTCCAGTCCACGATTGAGAGGGCCGCGGTGATGGGAGGTTGGCCGGCCTTGTAAGACCGGCGGGTGGGGGTGTCATCCCCACTAGATTGTTTTGGATTATTGTTTTGTTATTTAAGTATGGTTTGCCTCCCTGGGCCTTTCCTGCCGGGACGGCTTTTGTTATTATTGGTTTGTTTGTTCACTCATTTATTGGTTTCCAAAACAATCAATAAAATAACCTTTTCTTACAACCCCAATTAGGAAAAGGCCGCGGCCGATATTTATGCACTAAAGTCCTGTTGTTTTGTCCTCTATTCATTTGCTTATGCTATGTAATGTTTGATCGCTTGAGGGGGGGGGGGGATATGATTCCTCTCCTATGGTCCCCTAACATACAGTCCTATGGTTAAATCACATTTATGCAAACTGCCAATGCACCACAATAGCTGTATGGCTGTAATAAAGGGGAATTTATTAAGATTGAATGAAAGAGGCTTGCAGATGGCTGTTTTACCTTAGGCTAGGAATACACGGGGTAACATTTACATGTACCCATGTCTTGCAGTATCTTATCCAATTACAATACATGGCAGCTGTCAAATCCAGCTGTACTGAGAAAGTGAAGGTGGTGCATCCTGCACACACAGGATGTTTTCAGTGCATGATAAAGAAAACTAGTGCAAGCAAGACTTAGCATCTTTGTGGCATACATTCTTAAAACACAACATTCTTCTTTGATTGCTGCCCCCTTCTCCCCCCCCCAAAACAAGATTAACTTTCCACCTTCAAATAACCCTCCATACTCACTTGTGGGGAATCTCCACTTCAGTGGTTAGGCAATCCCATTCTTCAAATGGATAGCCTGTTTCCTCGATGCACCCGTGCTGGAATCACACTTTTCCCTTTCTAGGCCAGTCCTCCCTTCCATGGGTTCAAGACCAGAAGAGAGGCTGGTTGGTAGGCAGGTTGTGCCACTCCAAACCCTCCACAGTGCATACAAAAAAAAAACCACTCTGATCCCAAAATGCATGCCCCCTTCACCATATTATCCCTGCTGTAGACACAACTCCGATAAGCAGAATGGGAGGGGGTGGTTGTAACAACCACGTCTCCTTGTCAGCAGCAACAAATGGAGAGGGGTGTCTGAACCTTGCAACACATCAACTCCCAGAAGTAACTGCAGGAGTGTGTCTGGCATGTTGGTTTTTCTCCAGACTACAGCAGGACACTGTCATTATTAGCCAACACAGCATAGAGGGAATCTAGTGAGCTTCCTGGGGAAGGGAAAAGTTCAATGTGGTCATTTTTTATGTTTGATGCACATGTACAGCATGAAGCACGATGTACAGCAAATTAATATACCAACATTTTAGGTTCTTGGGGCACTAAATTCACCTAAATTATTTGGACAAGCTCAGCTTTCTGTGAAATGTCCACTATGCATATTTTGCATTTTTACATGTTTCTGTATTTAGCTGCATCTTATCAAATCACTTATTACATCTGCAATATCTCTTAGGGGCATTGGTTCATCATACCTTTGAAATAAGTTTCCAGGTTTATGCAGCTGCTCTGATTATTGACATCGCCCCATCCCTAATGTAAAACAGGAGCAATAACAACAAAAGGAATATGTAAACCACAGCAAGGACAGGTTGCTGCTTGTACTGATGGCATGCAAGAAGCCCAAGGGTGATCCAGCCTGCCAGACTCCACCTTTACTTCTTGGATTCATACTTCAATTTCTTTTATTTTTACTGCATTATTATAATAACCAGTAAATCCGTCTCGGTTAAAGCCTATCTCTGGGAATTTATTTTCTAACTAAATTAGTTGGGGAAGTGCAAGGGAGGGGATATGAGACTATAATTTTCAGAGACAGACCATAACCGGATGTGCCTCCATCTCTTTATCGCTGTTTTGCCAATCAGTGTATTGAAAACAATTTGGAATCAAGGTTGGATGGGAAAGAATAAATGCCATCACAGCATAGATTATATACAGAATAACCCGACAGAAAAAAAATTGGAAAATATACAGCACTCTTAATAGGCCAATTTGCATGCCAAACAGGAGTACATGCAACTTGTGAAAACCTATCTCAGATGGTAGAAGAATTATTTTTCATTTTTTACATTTTATTAAAAAAGAAAAGGCACTGTCGTTATTATAGCTCAGCGTAGTAATTTGCAAGAAGTGTGATTTACAAGTAATGGACGTAAACAATTTGGTGCATTACTTTGGCGCTAAATATATCCATATATAAAAATAGCCATCCAGTGTATTATTATTCAAGTAAAATACATTTTCAAAACCTATTAGAAATATATCAAGAGAAACATTTAAGTAAACTTTGGTGCAAGTCAGTTAGACAGTTAAAAGTGAAAAACGTCTTCCTGATCAGTAAGTCATATTTCTTATATTCACCCTTCGCATGGGCTATCAGCACTTAGGGCAAAGAGTCTGGAGTCACCATGGTTTAAAACTATGAAATCTTCCTGGCTGAGTCCATATTGCTCTAGGGCTTCCTGCAGTTTGATTGGCGGGTCCAAGTAATGCTGTCGGTAGAACAAAGATAATTATTCATGTGTAGTAAGTAGTGCACAGAACCCCACTAGGAGCGATTTCTAATCGCTAGTGATTTGAAAAAGCTCTTGCTAATGCAATGCTACGGGGGATTTTTATAAAATCACATCGCTCAAGTGGGATCACACCCATAGCATTACATTAGCAAGAGTTTTCAAATCATAAAGCGCTCAGAAAATCGCTCCTAGTGGGTTCTGGGCCTAACACCTGAAGTGAGAAAGGTATGAAGGCTTACATATGTATTTCCTTTCAAACAATACCAGTTGCCTAGCAGTCCAGCTGATCTTGTTAATGGCAGTAGTGTCACCCACCTGAACCAAGCATGCAGCTAATCCAGTCAGACGTCAGGTAAAACACTTGACTGGCATGCTTGTTTGGGGCCTATGGCTAAAAGAGTAAGATGATAAGCAGGACAGCCAGGCAATTTTCATAGTTTAAAAGGAAATAAATATGTCAGCTTCTATATCCCTCTCACTTCAGGTATGCTTTAAGTCACATGCACACTTTAAACATTTGACACCTTAAAAACATCTTTATACACTGGCATTGCTGCTTGAAGTGCATTTATCAATACAGTCATGTGAATCAGTAAGTCATTAGAGCAGGGCAGCCATCGCCTCTCTTATGCCTGGTACAGACCAAGCAATTTCCCATCAGACTGGTTGAATTGATTATTTCCGACAGGTCCAATCTGATATCTGATCGTTTTTCTGATTTTGTATAGAAGTAATCGGAAAATCTGTCAGAAAAACGATCGAAAATCAGATCAGACCTGTTGGAAATAATTAAATCGACCCGTCTGATGAGAAATTGCATGGTGTGTATCAGGCATAAGAGCTGGTGCACACCGAGCGGCTTTTTCAGCGTTTCTGCAGCCGCTTGCGGCTGCGGATCTGCTTGGTCAATGTATCTCAATGGGATGGTGCACACCAGAGCGGGAGGCGTTTTGCAGAAACGAATCCTCCCGGGGTGAGGCATTTTTTGGATTTCGGATGCGTTTCTGCCTCAATGTTAAGTATAGGAAAAACGCAAACCGCTCTGAAAAACGCCTGTTCAGAGCGGTTTTGCCGGCGTTTTTTTTGTTACAGAAGCTGTTCAGTAACAGCTTTACTGTAACAATATATGAAATCTACTACACCAAAACCGCAAAACGCTAGATGAAACGCTACAGAAAAAGAAGAAAAAGCATTTCAAAATCTGCTAGCATTTTGCGGATCTGCTAGCGGGTTTTGGTGTGCACCAGGCCTAAGAGAGGAGATTTTTGCCCTGCTGTAGTGAATTACTGGTTTAAACACTTCAAGCAGTAATGCCAGTGTATAAACACTAAGAATGCCAAAAGGTTTGCCATTAAAGCTTGTTACAAAATCTGCTGAAGAAGATGTACCCAGTTTGTACCATCCCCCATACAGTGCAAATTTTCAAAAACTATTCTATATGGAATTTACCATCCTCCACATAGTGTTAATTTTGCAAAATCAGTGATAAAACTGGGACATTAATGTTCACACCACACACCAAAATGGGTAAAGAAATGTAACCTCAGTGGCATAAACAATGCTACCAGATGGACTGGTTTGAGTCTCAGTCACTGCTGATCTCATAGGATTGTCTGCCTTAACTGTTTAGAGTAGACTTGGAATGACATGAATACATCCAGTGAGTGGCAGTTTGCAGGATGAAAATGCCTTGCTGATGAGAAAGAGCCAAGAATAGTCAGAATGGTTTAAGCAGATAGTGAGGCTATGGTAAGTCGCATAAAGAGATGATCAATGAACTACAAATATTTACAACTTGGTTCAAACTTGCAATTTGTATGAACCCTAAAACTGGACCAATCAATTGTACCTGCAGCTTATTTTGACTGGTCCAGTTTCAATATGCATACAAATTGCAACCAAATGTGCAACTCAGGAAAAAAAAAAAAAGGATCTCACTGGTCAAAATAATCAACCTCTAGGGCCTGTTTCCACTACACGCAGAATGGATGCAGAAAAACTGACTCCAATGAATGCCTATGGGCCTGTTTCCACTAAACGCGATTTGTCTGATGCAGATTTTCCCATAGGCATTCATTGGAGTCAGTTTTTCTGCATCCATTCTGCATCCAATCTGTGTGTAGTGGAAACAGGCCCTTACAGCTGCAGTGTGGGCAGAAAAGTGACTTGTACAACAATGTGGAATGCATGAAACCATACTGGGTGCCACTACTGTCAGTGTAGAACACAAAGCTGAGGCTGTAGTGGGCACAGAAGCACAGACAACTGGACTAATGAATGCTAGAAAACAAGTGCTTGCTAAGACTTTCTGATTTCAGGGATAGTTTTAGGTAAATGGGGCACTGGTCAAAAATGAACATGAAGCCCCTTGCATTTTAGTACTCTGGTGATAGTAAAGGTAATCTGACCTCTGCAATGCCTGACTTAGGGGCCTATAAGGAGATGAGGGGGCCTGGACAATAACCAACACCCTGATGGATGCACAGGCCCTGATTATTTTTGCCACCACTAAAATGTCGTCCAAACTAGTCCAATCCTAACAATATTTAAATTAACGATTGTTCATATTGTGAAAATACTTTACCTCATTAGCTAATGCAAATGTTCCCCAGTGAATCGCAACAGATTTCTTGGCACGGACATCAGCATGAATGTTAACAGCTTCTTCTGGATCAACATGTTGAGATTTCATAAACCATCTAAGTAAAATTGATAGCACAGATTAAAAAAAAAGTACATAGCAACTGGCTGTTTTTTTAACCAGAGAATAAGGTTTCATTCATCATTTTCGGTTACAGTATACAGGTTACAGTTTCCAATGGTACAATATGCATTTTACACACATTCAATACGGTGAGAGGATTAAGGACACAGTGCACAAGCCATCAACAAGGGTACAGGCAATATAATATTGTCTGAGAGTAGAACAATGTACACGGGCTCCTGTAAAATGTTACGCAGCACAACATGTGGCTGGCTACCAGGATGCTAATATTCAACAATTTAAGATACTTGGGCCCATATGCAATTCCCCTTTTCTCCTGAGTTTTCTCCTAGGAGATCATTTTTCATCTTATATTTAAAATTTTGCAGCACTTTTTAACTGAAAATGTACTGAAAAGTTGTTGAAAACTTGCTATAAAAATTTTGAGCATGTTCTTGCTTTTTGGTGGATTAAGGGCTCGTTTCCACTGTTGCGGTGCGGAATCGCCTGGATTCCACCGCGGACGAAATCACATGGCTAAGAAGCAGGCTAATTTAACCATGTCACCGCCTGTGTAAATTTCCATACCATTACATGCGAAATCTCACGCGAAATCGCGGGGAAAACCGCATGACAAAGCCGCATGCGATTTCCCTATTAAAAGCATTGCGGGCGATTCGCCCGCATTCCAGCCGCACGTGAAATCTGACGGCTCTGCCATGCAGATTTCCCCCGCACACCAAGACGCACTCGCACAGCGCACAAGTGGAAACAATCCCATCCACTTGTATTGCCTATGCGAATCCGCATGCGGTGCTCGCATGCAGATTCGCTATAGTGGAAACGAGCCCTAAAAGGCATTTTATTGACAAGTTTAAAAATATAAACTAGGAGAAAACTCAGGAGAAAAAGTTCATTGCATCTGGGCCCTGGGCCCAAAGGCAATTCACCTTTTCACCCCAGTTTTCTCCTAGGTGATAATTTTAAATTTGTCACTAAAATGCCTGTTCAGCCACCAGAAAGTAAGAAAAAAAAACTCAAAATAATTGTGATAGTACCTTTTCACTTACTTTTTTATTTTGCGAAGTGCTGAAAAGTTATTTTAAAAAGATAAAAAAATTCTCTCCAAGGAGAAACTCAGGAGAAAAAGTTAATTGCATATTGTCTATACATTGCTGTACCATGTATTAAATAAATATTGACAATAAAGTTTTACAAAACATAAGGGGGGGGGGGGGGGAAGCAGTTATCCATGACCTTTCCTTTCACTTTTCCCATATCAAGGGAAACTGTTGGACCTTTCTTTCTGCTCAGATAAACCAATTTTTTTTAATGGGAAACCACACAACTGTCCCATTGGAGCTTTGGGGAAACCCACTTGAGGGCGATTTCTTGCTTTGCTGCACATCCCGATGTCATGTGATGCCCTGTTGCCATGGAGACATGACGCTGGGTGGCAATCAGGTGAGTCTTAAGTCTCCCTTAGCTACCGCCTACGAGCCACTCTGCAGGGAGGGGGAGAGGGGATGGAATGCAGCCCGTTGTATGCAGCCTGGGCCGCTAAAAAGTTTGCCCAGGCCTGCTCTAACTATAGGAATAACTTGATCATTTACAAAGTTTTCGGCTGTACGCACATTAGGGCAAATGGTGGCCATTTTGCCACTAAGGGCCTGATGCTCTTACCACCAGTAATATTACAGGTACTAATGGCAGCGGAGTTAGACGCATTGCGCATTTAGTGCGACATGTGATGAATCGCTTACGAGAGCATTGCTATGGTAAAAGGCGTTATATTACTTGCTTAATTTGAACTACCATAGCAATGCTTGTGTTACCCAAATACCGCAGGTCACGCCCACTGCGCAATACGCATTAATCTGCTAGAATTCATACTGGTAACATTGCCATGTATGGCCTGTGTACTGCATATTTAAGGCTGGTTTGGGCATCCAGCATGCTAGATCTTTAAATCACAATGAACCCCGAGTGCACAATTCTCCCCTTTCTAAGGAGAGGTGGTTACGGTACGTAGCACAATAAAGTAGGTTGTGGGAACCCACTTTATTGTGCTTCGTACCATTACCACTTTTCCATAGAAATAGACATATCGCTTGCCTGTAGAGGGGGAATGGATCTGTATGAAACTCCTTCACTACAGTGTCACTTACAGAATCGAGCTTGATCCTGATGCCAACACTGGCCTAGTGTGTATGTACCATTAGTTCTGAAGCTATCAGATACTCTTACTCCAGACATGTGAAACACAAAAATGAAGATCTAAGAACATAAGCATCCCTATTTCTGGTAAGGTCATTTTAGGTTTTTCACAATACAGTAACCTTTGCATATTGTTGTGTCATTGCAATTTTGTGCACTGCGTCATATGTGGCTACTATTCTACTGTACAAAAAATGTTAATGCCTAACATACCTTGGCTCGTATGCTCCAATAGGAATTGCAGCCACATCAAATGGTCCAAATCTCTTCCCAATCTGTTCAAAAGCTGCACAATATCCAGTGTCACCAGCGAAAAAAAACCTATTTGTAGGTCCAAGAACAGACCAGCTACCCCATAATACTTTGTTATCATCAAAGGGTGTCCTTTTGCACCAGTGCTGGCAAGGGGTAAAAACAAAGGTCACTTCATCATGTCCAGGAACACAGTTTTGTTCCCACCAGTCCAATTCAATGACATTTTCACAGCCGCAGCTTTGCATCCAGCCTAAGAGCCCCAAAGGAACAAACCACCTTAGCTCAGTTCCAAATCTTTCGTTGAGACTCAGCACTGTATTGTAATCCAGATGATCGTAATGATTGTGGCTAATTACAACAGCATCTATTTTTGGAAGTTGTTCTACAGTACATGGCGATCCTCTGAACCGCTTTGGACCTGCAAAGCTAAGTGGAGAGGCCCTCTGACTGAAGATAGGATCTGTAAGAAATATCAAATCATCCATTTCCACCATGACAGATGCATGCCCCAACCAGGTAATCCGTATCCCATTTTCTGCCTTGCCAATAGAATTTGGATTCCGCACAAAATACGGCTCAATTACTGGAAGTTCTTTGTCAAGTTCCTGGGGAAAGAAAGCTGTCAGGTAAACCACACACACACACTAAGATGTCATGCACATGAAGAGTATGATTCAAGCACTGAAAACAAAACATTGCTTTTCAAATACTTCAACATTATAAACTCAGGGCAAGTGATACCAGTTTTTGATAATCATGCCATTAGGAGGATAAAACGTTTCTGCCAATTGTATACTAAACCAGCAGTAACGTGATAAAACAAGTATGATGGAAAGCCTGCTTATACAGAAACTTCATTTATTAAGTTATTTGAGTGTCTGTCTTATGTTTGCTGCAGCAGTCAGCATTACAAAGTGAATGTTGGAATGGGCACCAAACTCTTAAAGTGAACCTCCGGACTAAAAATCGGCTCAGCAGCACTGAAAAGGCCTGGTGTTTCTTTAACAGTTTCACAGCATCAGAACTTTTTCTCTTATACAAGCCTCATTTTTAGCTGCACAGAAGAAAACTGCCCAGGCTTTTTTCCCCTGATGCTGTGCAAAGCATGATGGGATTTCTGATTTTGTTGTTCTCGTTCTGCTATTTTGGTGCAATTTTTTTTTTTTACACTTTGAATTTGACATCTGAAGCCTAGCGTGTGCAGCTGGGAGGGATTATCAGGACACAGGATAATTGGAACTGTCTCCTGCTCCTTGTCACCTCCTTTCAACCAAAAAGATGGCTGCCCCCATGACAAAGATGGCAGCCCCCATGAATCACAAACATTTGCCTGTTCTTTTAAAACAGGGTGGGTAAGAGATTATATTACCTATCTATTCTAATTAACATAACTAATGTAACTTGATGACAGTATGTTTGTTTAGGCTGAAGTTCCCCTTTAAGGTAGCCATACACTGGTCGATTTGCCATCAGATTCGACCAACAGATAGATTAATCTCTGATCGAATCTGATCAGAGAGGGATCGTATGGCTGCCTTTACTGCAAACAGATTGTGAATCGATTTCAGCCTGAAACCGATCACAATCTGCTGAGCTGCCGCCGCCCGGGCCCCCGCATACATTACCTGAAGCCTGGTCCCGGGCATCTTCTCCGCATCGGCTCCCGGCGGGCATCTTCTCCGCATCAGCTTCCGCATCCCGGCATAACTCTGTCACTCCAGTGACAGCGGAAGTTCAAATAGAGCGCCCTCTATTTGTACTTCCGCTGTCACTGCAGTGACACAGGAAGTTATGCTGGATGCCGGGATGCGGAAGCTGATGCGGAGAAGATGCCAGCCGGGAGGTGATGCGGAGAAGATGCCGGGAGCCAGCTTCAGGTAATGTATACCTGCGTCGGTCGTACGCCGCTAGCGATGCGCTCCCTACCTGCGGCGATCGACGGGACCGATCTATTTTGGGCCGAAATAGATCGAAAATTAGCATGTTGCGTGAACGGTTTGACAGCAGATTCGATCCCAGTGATCGAATCTGCTGTCAATCGGCGGGAAATCGGGCCAGTGTATGGCCAGCTTTATGCTAGGTACACACCATACAATTTTCTGTTACATTTTCTGTAAGATTTACCTGCCAGATAGATCATTTCCAACGTAACCAACTATCTGCCTAGCAATTAGGGATTGTTCTACTCAGCAGTAAACCAGAAGACAATGCACCAGAGAGAAGGACCAGTCTCTACAGAAAATAATCTAAAGGGGCCCATACACTTACTGACTTTTCCCGCCGATATACAGCCGATTCGATCACTGTGATCGAATCGGCTGTGAAATCATTGCGTAAACGCTGACCGAACTATCGATTTCCACCCAAAATCGATCGTTCCAGTCGATTCGTCCGTGCAGTAGATTTCGCTCGATTGCCAGCGGGTCGGGAGTGCGTCGATAGCGGCGTTCGATTTCCCGATGCTAGCGGCAATACATTACCTGCTCCGCCGGCACGTGTCCCCGCTATCACCGCTGCTCCTCCACAGGGCTCAGAGTCTGGCCGCTTCACTTCTTCCTGTCCGGACAGGAAGTTTAAACACTAGAGCGCCCACTACTGTTTAAACTTCCCCGGATAGTAAGTACAGTGAAGCTGGAGCCGAGCACGGAGAAGAAGACAGCAGAGACCGGGGGACTCGCGCCGGCCGGATCAGGTAATGTATGCAGGGGAAGCGGTGGCAGCTTCGCAAACGGTGAACAGATTTCATGCTGAAATCAATTCACAATCTGTTTTCAGTAAAGGCAGCCATACGATCCCTCTCTGATCAGATTCGATCAGAGAGGGATCTATCTGTTGGTCGATCTGATGGCAAATCGACCAGTGTATGGCCACCTTTAGCAGGAACGGAGCAAGACCAAGTTGCGCCTGGAGCAAGGTCAGGTTTCAGCGCCTAAAGGTCAGGTTTTGGCGCCTAAACTGCCATTCATTTTGCTGCCTTTTAAAGAATTCAACAAACTGCGCCTGGGGCAAGATACCCCGCTTGCCCCCCCCAGATCCGTCCCTGACCTTTAGGCAGAAAATCTAACTAAAAAAATCTAACAGAAAATTGTATAGGCTCGTACACACGTTGGATTTTCGCAAACAACCCATCGTTTGGACATTTGAACGTCCGTTAGTTTGGACGTCAAATCGGGCGTGTGTACAGTCTGTCGTTGATCGCTCAAATCCAGTCTTATCAGCTGAACGACAGACTGTACACATGCCCGATTTGACGTCCAAACACTCAAACATCCAATAGATGGGTCGTTTGTGAAAATCTGACGTATGTATGTACCTTAAAGTGAACCTCCAGACTAAAAATCGACTCAGCAGCACTGAAAAGGCTTTGTGTTTCTTTAACAGTTTCACAGCATCAGAACTTTGTTTCTCTTATACAAGTCTCATTTTTAGCTGCACAGAAGAAAACTGCCCAGGCTTTTTTCCCCTGATGCTGTGCAAAGCATGATGGGATTTCTGATTTTGTTGTTCTCGTTCTGCTGTTTTGGTGCAATTTTTTTTTTTACATTTTGAATTTGACATTTGAAGCCTAGCGCGCTCAGGTAGGAGGGGTTATCAGGACACAGGATAGTTGGAACTGTGTCTCCTGCTCCTTGTCACCTCCTTTCAGCCAAAAAGATGGCTGCCCCCATGAATCACAAACATTTGCCTGTTCTTTTAAAACAGGGTGGGTAAGAGATTATATTACCTATCTATTCTAATCATCATAACTAATGTAACTTGATGACAGTATGTTTGTTTAGGCTGAAGTTCCCCTTTAAGGTGTGTACAAGGCATGATCTGATGTAAAAAAAAAAAGAATCATAATTTTTCATAAATGGAATACATGTACTTAACTACTTTGGCCTCCTGGACGTACTAGCTACGCCCAGGAGGCCATGTGCGCGTCCGCGCGCTCCCGCGGCCGATCGCGCGCGTGCACGAACGCTCCCGGCCGCGTTTCGTTAGCCTGGCAATCAGTGAATCGGGCTATGGTGCCCGATCACTGATTCCTCTCCCCCGCTGAAAAAGCGACAGCTTCTCTCGGAAGCTTCGCTTTTTCTGGCTGTAACATACC